>NW_009242884.1:0-6280 GCF_000690835.1 Fulmarus glacialis | reverse complement strand
GCCCCCACGGCCCTTGCACGGTTCACCTTAGGAAGAGTCTGTCTGAGGATCTGTGTAACAGTTCATAAGGTCTCCAGTGGCATCCACAGAAGTTATTTTACTGTTTCACAGAGACCTGAGCTCGAAGGGAATCAGACCTTAAAGATTAATCTAGTGGTTCAAACAGTCCAAAGGACGAGGCTGTAAGGTTGTCCTCGTGTGAAGACGCTATGATGACTTTATCAATACTGAAAGCTTAAACAAGCCCTGTGTATTTACCAATTCCAGCTACAAACATGAACTGCTACAGCGTTTTATTTCCAAACCTTTTAGAGATAAATGCATTTGATGCCTCTCACAAACAGCCTAGAGCAGATAAGCAAACAACTAATACTGACCTTGTATCAGATTTACAATTTTATTTTATTTTTTAAGCTCTCAGAAAACCAATTACCTAAACCCTAAGCTAGTTAGGAGAAAACTAATCTTCCAGTCTTCAGCCCAGGGAGGCTTGTAAAGCATCTGGCTGAGGGGGACACAAGACTGCCCTTGAGTAGGATGACGTGCCAGCCACAGAACAAGCTCGCTCTGGTTTTGTCGCTCCAGCCCTGGCAAAAGTCAACTGCCAAAGTCAACCGACAAAATCTCCACCAGTCAATCGGAGCTGCTAATGGAGTATTATGGAAGAGCAGAAACACACAGCAGTTATGCTGCAGTTTGCATTTTCAAAGTATTACAGAAACGCTAATAAACGATGGGCCAGATCTCTGATTTACATGATCAATATTCCTCAACTTCAGCCGAGGGCCATTTTCTCTGACTAAGGAAATAATGGGGAAAAAAACTTCAAAAAGGCCTCAAAATGATGCCAAAGCAATGCCAAGGCACGTTCTCATGCAACTCACACACCGATAGGAAGAACCACATGGATAAGAAAGGATCGCAGACTATTGCAGCTTTGACCTCGCCTCATGCTGCTGTCTCTCCTGAGATAAAGCACTGGTCAACTACAATGAGAACTGGGATACCAGCGCTCAGTTTTGATGACAAAAGAAGAGGAAGGTCTGTTGCACTTCACCTGCAATCCAAACATCGCGGATCATTTCCTCTTCCTTCACATCACTGACAGGGGCTTAATGGAAGAATTAAGCATCAGTGAGGAACACCAAGCTACGGGTAGGCACCACGCACTGACCATCCCAAAGCAGCGGTCACCGTTTTTGAGTGTGCAACTTTAAACCCATATTAGGTGCTAACTCTCTGAACTGCACATTGACCTGTAAGAATCCCTGGTTACACGTCTACTAAAATAATGAAAAGGAGAGCTGAGCAACCGCATCTGTCTCTGCAGCTGCATCATACCTCCTGACTGTCCTCAGACCTGATCCCAGCTGCTGCTCTCCCCAGAAGTTTCCACCCCACTGCCCATGCAAATACTCGGTTCCCCAGCACCAAGAGCATTAGCTGTTAGTATTGCCCTTCCAGGGGCACTTGAGACAGCAGTAAAAGGAACAACGAAGACAGTCCCAGTGAAGACTGGCGGTCACTACACGGTGCTACAACCTGATCATTGGATAGAAGTTAAAACGTAGGATGAAATCCCATTGCAGGGCTGGAATATGGTACACTTTTTGCTATACTAGCTTTTTATGAAGTACCAAAACTAAAATGTTTCAGGCTGCCTGGGCTGTAACAGCTTCACAACAGTATTTATTCATTTGTGTTTACTGTCACATCCTAACAAATACCACAGTCAATAAAAGTTTTATGCCAGTTGCCTGTATCCTTTGGCTCACCTTCTGCGAAGCTTGCCTATTTATCGTGACTGTCGTCGTTAAGCCAGAAAGTCTCTTCTGCTTAATTTTTCACCACGGGAATTTCTATGCAGAGACCACATTTACCATTTTTATGTATTAATTTTTTAATACATGCCCAGTGGTCTTACGACAGTTGTTGCAAAGATTGGGCAGATTGATATAAATGTAACAGAATATTAAAAAAAGCATCGGTCAACACTATCTAACGGAGCCTTTCTCCCAACTCCCAAAGGGCGATCTGTGCACGGCCATTTATAAGGTCATGAGCTTGAGAGCTGGGCCAAGTGACATCAGTGGCCATCTCCACTCCCACCTTCCACCAGGAAGGAAAGCACGGCTTCTACTTTTTTAAACTGTTCCTTCTAAAAAGATACACAACATTTGAGCAGCAGCTTATCATGACCCACAGATTTATTTCATGGCTTTGACTATTTTTCCGCATTCTAGCAATCGCCAATCTTGCAGGGATTGCCCCAGGGCGTGACAGGTCTCCACCTCTCCACAGAACAGCCAACATAAAAAAATCGGTAAAATTGAATAGGAGTAAAAGAGCCCATCAGAGTCAGTGTGCTCTATCCAAGCCACTGTGCTTCTCTACATGTAGCCGTGATACTTAGACAAGGATATTTGGTTCTCAAAACTCAGCAGTTTTGTGTAACAAATCAAACCAGATTCATTCAATCTTAAAAAGAAAAATAATTTTTAAAAAGGGGGGGAAAAAAAGGTGCTCGCTCCGCTTCCACAGCTTAGTCCAAATACGTGAACACAGCAAAAATACAAAAGTTTCACATGACTACCCCGAAAATGGATTGTGGGTTTGAGAGTCATTCAGTCTGGAGCAGAAATAACTACAGCAATGTTAAGTAGCCGGCAATTCCATGGGACAAGCTGTGAGTACTCATGGCAGAAGCCGTGGGAAACAGCACGTGAACATGCCATAGCCGGGAAGATCACTACATAAATCATTCAGCGCGTTATTTTGAAAAACAAATATGATAGTGAAAGGTTATGGATGGGGATAATACATAATGACAGGATAATATCACAGCTGATTTCTCTTGCGCACAAGTGGTTGAGTTTCTGACTTTGTTAGGAATGTTGATTGGTAAGACAAAACTTAGTAAAGATCTGCAAGAATCAAAGAAAAAGGATCCAAGATCTGACCTGAGCATTTATAGATTTTTTTACAAAGTGTTAGACTAAATATTTTGGTTTTGCTTTGGTAATGTCAGCAATGATTAATCACCACTAAATACTGTTGCATAATTAAAACCAGATGATATTTCTGTTCTCTTTTAATAACATCATTTTCTCTTCCTCATTTTTTTTCTTTTTAAAAAAAATGTCTACTAGTCAGCTAATTAACATTCATTCTTCTAGGATCTGCTCAGAACAGGAATGCACTAACTCTTCAGGTGAAAGTAATTCATAGACTACATTATCCTAAGTTATTTTCTATTATTTTGTCCTTGGCAGAGCAGTGTTGCAATGACAACCAATAACTTAGAGCAGGACATGTTTACAAGATTGTTCATGTCCTAAGTTCTGCTAACAAAAAAACCTCACCACTCTATTAAATAAAAATGAATGGCAACTATTACCAACTTTATTATTCTTCCACAAAGAGCAGACACTACTGATAACCAAATCCTCAGTTCAGTGAGCTGTTAATTACACCAAAGAATAAATCCCAGATCCATGAAACCTCTTATTCTCTATGTTGTGTTTCTTCTAATGATGTTGCTGTGAAAAGAACTCAATTCCGAGTAAGCCTGAGAGGGCATCTCGGACATTCGTGAAGGAGCTTCTTTGCCACGTAACCATGGAGAAGCATTTACAGAGGAAACGGTTGGGTTCGTCCCATAAAACTTAACGTTTGGGCATAAACGACACAGTCTTTTACTCATTTCATGGGTGAGTCTGGGGATCAGTACACTTTGTCCAAGCTGCATGTGCGCATTATCCCACTACCTATAGGGCTGCTGTATACAATGACCTGCAGATAGGACTGGCTATAGCCAGTAGGATTTTCACACAGACCCCCTGAACCTGTTTTTACAACCCATTAACATTTGCTTCCTTACATACTAATTGGTGGAAATTGACATTGTATTTCAATTGAAAGAGTAACAGAGGAAGAAAGGCAGCTTTCTCAAGCCACATTGAGTTTTATGCTTCATTTTCAGTACTTTTTAGAAGCACTTACAGGTAAATTGCCAGGAAAAATGTGACATGAAGCTAGGGCTTTTGGTCACATTGAAGATTAATGCAATCTTTTTAGAAGACAGGCTTTCCTGGGAAACTCGGGATAATCTAGAGAGCTGGAGACGTGACTGTTGCATCAAGTACTAATTCACTTCAATTTTACAAGACCTTCCTGGAATTTCTGTATGCTAAGTTTTATGAAAGCATAAAGCATTTCATGTCTGCATATCTCTATGCATGCTTAAAAAGCAGACAAAACAGTTAATTTAACTTGGACTGTAACTTACCACATACAGCTTTTCCTTTAATATCGGATGAGGAAGTATAAGCTTTATTCCATCACTGGTAAGCATCATAGCTTAGTGCTTAACTTATTAAGAAGGATTATGTATTTTCAGAGAGAAATTTGCTTCCTCCCGTTTTGGCAGGCTTTCAATATTCTGTATGAGAAGTTTTGTGTTTGTTAGAGAGTGTTGGAAGTAACCTGAGCTTTGGCTGTGTGGGCAGAGGCTGGGTGTTTTGCACGATTTTTGATCTCTTTCACCCTAAATGCTTGCTATGGTTTTGTGGGGGACTAGCCTTAATACTGTATCTACCAGTATTTTATTCTTAAACCTGTGTCTGGTGTAATCCAATGTTTCTGTCCTTCTGCCAAGCAGAAATTTTTAATGTCTTCTACTTTATTTTATTCTCTTTAAAAAAACCAGATCTATGTATTCTCAGGAACAGCATTTGACCTGATTGCATATGTAAGTATTTACTTATTTTCCACAAGGGCTGACGTTTACAAAAAGAATGCTATTTTTAATTTCAGACTTTAGATTTTTAAATAATTGCATCCCTAGGTACCATACAATAAAATGTGATACAGAACAACAGACATGTTTGCTTGCAAAGTTTATTGCAACCAAATGGGGCCCAGCAGCCTGGTCCTGTGACATGCTGTTGGACTGGCCCAAGAACAGCATGAGACACATAACACCTGTAAACAAAGCTTTTTTTAAAGCTCCAGACTGGGAAAACCCCTGATTCTTGTAAATAGTGTGACAGGAACAAAGCACAGCAGCAGACAGTGAGGCATGCTCAGCAGGAGAGAGTTTAGTCAGGCGCAAATCCAATACAGCAACATAAGCAGAAGAAAGAAACAAAGAAAACCGTCCTTTCCTGGTGACCAGCTCAGCATACAAAGTCTAGATATTTCACCAGGAGCTTTCCATCTACTTCCAGCAACTCTCTGGGCTGTTTTTCCCTGTAGGGATGAGGTCTGAGCACCACGATGGCAGGAAGCTCTCAGCCATTTGCTTTCCTAATTTAAGAAGTATTACTCTTTGGCACATCTGCCATCGTGAGCATTTGAAATAAGTCTCCTAGCAAACACATTTGCTGTCACTAAGGCCTATAATTAAGGTGATGGATTCGGCACTGCCCCTACTCTGGACCGGATGCGTGGGACCCAGTGAGACATTCAGGTATCTTTGGTGCACCAAACATTAACATGTACCTTAAACGTTCTCCGAAAGTAACCAAAAAAATAAAAAGGTTTCACCTTTACTGTGCTAATTCAGTTTCCACACGCCGATACAGCTCTGCCCCATAAGACATGAAGCTGTGTCCAGATTGCAGGTGGTCAGCTCCCCACCCACCCTCTAGAGCCAACCACCCAGTGGTATCTAATTTTCACTGCCTTTTTCTGCGCGACATCTCTTTTTCCCCAAAACTCTCGCCGAGGCCTCACCATCTTACGTCATCAACTTCCCTTCTCTTGGAACAGGTAGAAAATACCAGCTCTGACCCAGCACCTACAGCTGACCTCCGAACCTACAGACTTTGAGAGAGGTCTGCTACGGACTTCAACAGGGCCAAGATTTCCTTGCTGTTAAGCGAGGCCCTGTTGCATTGGCCATCATCACCTTACTGCTTCCTAACAGGGCCATCTCTGTAGGCTCTCGGCGAGATCAAGCATTCTGCACGCTTGCAGAATAGACTTGGAAACCCAGTTTACAAAATTGCTAACTAGAAATGCTAATAATCCTAACAAATAGAATTTACACCAACTAAACTTAGTTCCTTTGTGCCAGCTGACAAAATTAGTATCAAGCTATTTCTCTCCGATTCTTCACTTGGTATTCAGCTATTTTGTGTCAAATATTTACTTTCACTATCTCAAACCTTAGAAATGCCAAGTCAGCCTGAAACGGCTCATACCAGTCTCGAGGCAGAACGAACAGTTTTATTAGCAGTTCAGGTGAGATTATAGAATCATAGAATCACAGAATCAT
>NW_009242883.1:0-6478 GCF_000690835.1 Fulmarus glacialis | reverse complement strand
TTTTTTTTTTTTTTTAATGAATTCATACTCTGTAGAAGGGAACATGGCAAAGACTACAACAATGTGGAAGGTTTGAAAGGACCAGCATGCACTAGACAATGTAACAGGGAAATAACCCTGGCAATTCAGAGGGCAGAAATAAGGCAAGAAGGTAATTTTTGTCCCTGCCTGCAAAACTTCTAAATTCCTGTTCAAAACCGAAATGAGATTGAAGAGTTTCTGAAGCATTTTGGTGGTTTGCATTCATAGTGGAAAAAACCTAAGTCATCAAAAATGATGCTCCTGCAAGGCCAAAGCCCATGATCAGGAGGCTAATGAGCTGTGGGAGAAAAGGAGTTTATATCCCTGGTCAACTTACCTGATGAAAAGATTACACCTCACTATCCTACATCACATATTCATGCCCTGCTTGTTCCCTTAGTCCATTATTTGAAGAATAAGTCAGAAGTCTCTCCTGAACTCAAGAAACAAGTCTAAAGAGCAAAATTCAATGCTGATCAAGTTTGTGAGTACAAAGCATTTGAATTTTGACAAAACTGTATTTCTGCAATGAAAAACATTTTGTTGAAAATTCTCTATATCTCATAAAGATTACTTCAGAGCTACATGGAAAAAAAATTGAACCTGTCATTGGAGAATGCTGTATTGAAGGGATTAAGCAAATTTAAATATGTATGTACTGTCACATTCACTCTATAAGAACGCTAGTCTGAGTTTCAAAGAAGTAGAATATTCACATTTTATAAGGTAAATAAAATGGAAACTACGTTATATCTGAACAGTTTACATCAAGACAGTCAGCAAAGTATCTGTGTGTTAGCTGGTACTCGAACTGTCTTATCCTAATTACTTGCACTTTGGAACACTTTACCTTCATGTTTGTAGTAACATTTCATCCTCCAGTATAGATCATTACAATACCAATCTTGAGTGTGAACTGGAGATTTTTGTTTTAACTTCTGTTGACTACACATAGTAGGGTCCTTACTGAAGCAGATACATTCATTTGAAAATAAAGTTATATTATGTTTTAAAGGTGGATTAAAATTGTTATATTAAAAATAAAACACTGGTTAACAACAATTAAAGGTAAGTGAATGTAATCTCAGAGTCTTTGCCTTTTGTTATAAAGCCTTGTTATGCTTGAGCCCCAGGACATGACACAACCATGCTTAAGAATTTATTGCTCTTAAACAAGAATTGTGTCAAGGACACCCACAAGTTCACATTAACATGGACTCTTCAGTAGTTCATTGATTATTGTTACACAATAGGTTGATTCTTTGCATGTTCTTGTATTTTGGAGTTATATAATGTTTATTGTAATGATTGATTCTCAGTATTATGTTCAGAAGAGGAAAATGTGGAAACTATTCTTTGGAAAGGCATTCCATTTGTTGTATTATGCAAAGACACATTATAGGCAAGTGTCGATCACATAATTTAAACATTGAACAAAGCAGGCTTCTGCCATGCTCTTCATCTATGAAGGAATCCTGAGAACACATGGTTCCACCCTCTTTATGAGAGAGTCTAACCTCAAAAATAGAAAGATTTTATTTATCCTCTTCAACACAGTTCATTTTCTTGAGAGGCCTTTCATGTACCTTTCACAGTAAGACTTATGTGCATGTATGTGCAGTTAGATAGATAATAAGATGATAATTCTTGAGGTAACGCACAACAATCCAATGACAACTTTGCATTTATGCTGTCTTCCTTATAAGTTGTCACACTATAATTCAAAAGTACTAAATATTTGTATAAACTAGTTTAAAGTAAATTCAGTCATAGAGTCTAGGAAAACAAAGACAGGTTTTGTCTTTGTTAGGAAATGTAATGACAGAAGCTATAACTCACAGGAAAATAGTTATATCTCTTTCAAGCATTCCTGTAGTATCAAAGAGCACTTGAGCCATCAGAAATTATAGATATTAAAACTAAATTATTACTTAGGTTTTTGCAATGCAAATTCACTTCTGGGCACATTTTAAGTGGCATATAGTATGTTCCCCAAATTGTATTAGATAAAGTCATGGACTATTACACTGTTGTCATTCAGCTCATTTTGATGAAAAAGCAATTACTTATGGCAGATTAATGCGAAGAGTGGCCGTAATCACAGTAGGTTAGGTTAAGAGTTTATTAGAAAAACACAAGCCATTTAAATTAACCCAAATGACCAGCATGTCAGTTCAAAAGAAACATGTGCTTTAATTTGTTAAACTGTAACCTTTGCTATATTAGAAAAATACTTTGACACAAACACTTTACAAATGTCAGCAGAAAATCCATACTCCATTTCTTCACATTGGTTTTGTGACACAGTGTTTGCTGATGTTCGTCAAGGGATAAGTTACGATTGATTTCCTTCCACCCTTACTCTTTTCTCTTGTATTATGGGGAATTAAAGGGCAAAAATGACCTATTTTTTTCCCAGACCATTCATATGGATATGTTACAGTAGGTAAACTTAACTGCTGTCTGGAACTTAAAGGTCAACAGAATGTCTCAAAAAACTTTGAATGGTAACAGTTAGAGAAGGCCAGAACGTCCTAAGATTGAGAAGCAAAAGTAATGCAGAAAGTAAGAGCTGGTGTGGAAGGATATTCTGAGGCATTTGCTTCTGTGTCTTTTCTCTAGATATTGCTCCTGTGTATTTACATATCAAAATGGAATTGCTGAAAACAGTTTGATTTAAAGAATCCATAATATTTCTTGCTTTAGGATAAAATTTCTTCATTTTACTAACTGTTTCCATCTGTGCCTTTCAAACACTTTTGTGAACATAAGATTTTAAGATTGTTTTTATACACTGGAGGTTTGTTGCCCGGTTGAAAGAACATTGTGCTTTTGCTAATGCATTTTGAATTGGATGCGGAAGTGTGATAAAGACACTTTGAAAATAACATTAAAGCCAGATCCTACAAATGACCCAAGTATATGAGTTGCTTCATTTCCACACCTATAGTTTCAAATATCTGACCATGAGCTGTTAATACACCTGACAAATAAACACACATATGTATAAATATGTGTAAGCACACACTTAGGTATACGTACATCTCAGGTGGCTTATTGTGCTGTTTGAGAAATACTTTTCTTGGAGAAAGCTTTTAAGAAACAATAAATGGTTTTGTTGATGCTATATCAAGAAACTGCAATGAGGAAGATGGCTGTCTTTCACAGCATAAAAGATACAAACCAATAAAGCCATGTATTTCATGTGCATGTGGGTCTTACATGTTTATTTCTTCATTGTTCTTTAATCCCCAAGAAACAATGTAGCCAAAATGAATACTCAGAGAAGATATCTCAACCCAGACCCTCACAGACTTAGCAAAACTTCAGTGATTTAAATGGAATTATACCTTATTACTTCAAGAGAATTTCTGGAATGGTTCCATAGATATTCTGTCTAAGGATATTTGTCTTTCCTCTATTAACAAAGATGGGCATTAAGAGCATTCTGAACAAGAGATATGGTAGATAGAGAAATAAAGGGGTCAGAGAAACACCTTTAATCCAAAAATAAAAAGAATATATATGTATTTTTTAAAAATAGGCTAACAAAATAATGCTGCATATATGTCTAAAATTACTAATGAGAATGAGAAGGAAGAGCATTTAGAGGGCAGTTATGCTGAGATGTTATGTCCTGCAGCATTTGTGGGGGGGAGGGGGAATGATTACTTGTTTCTAAAGAAATTGGTAGCACAGGTTCTGCACTAGTCTTTCCTGACGTATGAACCTCATGTTACTAGGTATGTTCCTTACTGATTGTAGAGAAAGCTGTCATAGACGCATTTTTGTATGTGATTTAACGAAAGGTTTGACTGTGTTGAACATGGAACACAATTAGGATAGAAAATTAAAATACTTCTTCTGCTGGTGTTCACATATTCAAAGGAATGTAGCCTCTTAAGTTATCTGTGATGGGATAAACCAAAGGGGTTCCCACTCCTTGCATGGAACACTTTTTCTATGCAGAAATAACAACAAGAAAACATAATGTAAGTCATACAGCTTGCAAGGAGTTTAGAAATCATCACAGTACATTCATCCAGAGGACTACTGCACAATTGAATTAACGTAGTTTCAGTTCAAAGAAATGTGATCCATTAGCTTTCAAAACCATAAAGATAGTAACAAAAAGCCTTAATAAGAGGCATCATTCTGCACCTTGGCTTTTTGAATGTCATTATTCTCAATGCAAATGACAAGGACCTTCACAAAATGACGAAACCCTCACTGAAAAGAAAGAAAAATTTGTTTCGTTCCTTGCAACAGAAAGTGACATAAGAAGTTCCAGTGCTCTTTTCAAGAGGACAATGGACCTTTGTAAAAAGTTTACTTTGGTTGAAAGACCAAGTAGCTTAAGTATTTATTTCCCAGGATGTATATTACCATAGTGCTTAATAGATGTCAGTGGTGTGATACTTGAACCTTTTTGATTAAGCTCCTGTTGAACTTTAGATTGCAATAATCAACAGTCTGTACAATTTAAATTTTAGATTATTTAAGAAGTCTTCAGAAGCACAGACATTATAATATGAAATGATTATTGTCGTTGTTATGAAAGAGGCTGCTAAATCCAGTGGGAATGTTCATCAGCATACTGTAATCAGCAGCTACGGAGAATGCTTAATTACAGTTATTTAGGTGACATGTTGATGCAGTAGTAGTGGTGTTGAAAGCAGAAAAGTTGCATGAATTAGCACTTGTAGCCATGTGAGAGGATATTAAAAGGCATCAATATCAATGTAGAATGTCTGATTACGTGGCTGTTTATACTAATTTTTCTTACTATTAAACTACAGTGCTCAGCATAAAAAACTTACATTTTCTCTTATCTTTGATACTTATTCAAAAGGAAAATTATTACATTGTATTTGATTGTCCAGAATTAAATGTTCATGGTAGATTTAAATAGTTTTAATTGATAAGCTATACAAAAGAAAATGAAGTACATGTGTGGATAATTCTTATAACTCTAAGATTCATTTTTAACATCATTTTCCTGATTATATTAGACGTCAAAACTGGTCTGTAAGAAATGATGAATGTACATTTTTGTATATTCATGAATGTTATGTAGCTAAATTCATATAGCTTAGTAGCAATCATTGCTTTGGGTTACTACTTAATAGCTTCTGGGCTTGTGATCTTTTAAGAATTAAGCTTATCAGCCAGTAAGTTTTGCTTTTACTTAGGAAATTCTTATGACTTACATATTACATCCATAAATGAACAAAATTGTTGTTTATATTCCACTTTTCGTGTAACCAAAATACATTTTCTAGCCTAATAAATACCAATCTCTTACTATCAAATATGGGCTCCATATGAAACCAGTGTTAAATATACTACAGTCCAAGAATTTCTGCTTTTTCTATGTACTTTTCACAATTCCATTTTACTATTTAAATCTTTATATCTTTATAAATTATAACCTCAATTTTATAATAAACACAAATATAGTTAAAAAGGAACTGGCAACTAAATCTGAAATCTCCTGACAGCCATAAATATTAGGACTGTTGATTCATCAGCTTGATTTTATGTGTGCATTATGTGGCATTTTGCAAGAATTCAAAGAATTGACTCTAGATTAAAGTAAGTTGAAACACTGTGAATATTGTGATGCTCTAGTGCTTTCCTTTACATTAAACAAGTATAGATAACTTGTGAGACACTTGCTGAAATCTTAACCTTTTTCTGGGAGTTTTTTTTAAAACAAAAAGTTTTCAATTTCATGTAAAGTAAATGATGTTTTTCTATATTTGCATATTCAACTCAGTTTCTAGGAGGACTTTTTTCTTCCCCATCATATAATTAGCTATACAAAGGTCTTAATCTGTCATTTGCATGCAGACTACCTGAGCATCTGGAACTGAGAATGCAAAGTAAGTGACATTTTCTCAAAAGGTACTAAGTGCATGCAACATATCGTAGGAGAAACAGGGAAAGCTGCAACTTCTCCCTGCTATTTTGAGCATCTGCCTACTCAGGGATTATAATTAGAAAAAGTACCTGAGTAGTTTAATAATTTTGACTATTCAGAACCTTTAACCCTAGTCCTTAAGTAGGCTTTTTTTACCATCGAAATACAAATACATAGTAACTTATTGATTTTACATTGCAGTTCAAGTTCAAAGTTGGCTTGTTTAAAATGAAAATTAAAATAAAAGTGTTACTTCATATGGCATTTATTCGTAGGGTTGGGAAAGAGGGAGAAGGCAGGGGTTTTCTTTCTTTGCTCCATGTGTTCTTTTGCTCTATGTGTTCATTCCTTACATGATCTCTGTTGAAGAAAGAACTAGTGAAAAAAACTTTAGGACAAGGATGGAACAATGAAGGTAGGGTTCACGTGCGTAGTGACAGATAAGAAGTGATTTGTTTCTCAGCCTGTTCAAATATGAGAGAGAAAGCCGTTCCATACATCACATAATCACAGAATCACAGAATGGTTGAGATT
>NW_009242882.1:0-6034 GCF_000690835.1 Fulmarus glacialis | reverse complement strand
CCTTAATGATTCTATGATTCTATGATCGTAAAAAGATCTTTCTTTTTCTTAAGGAACAGAAACCATATTCATCAAATTGTAGATTCCTGAGCTAATTAAGTTTTTTTCAGCTTTCAACATAGACTCACGGCATAGGAACAAATGCACTAAAACCACATTGATCAGGGTGTTCTTTGTGTAGTTATCCTAAAAATCATCAGTTGGAAATCCATACCCTTTTTGCACTGCTAGGGATCATACACTCCTCCCAGGCTCTCAGAAACTCAAATATTTCCAATGTAGTTCATTCTTATTTTCAGTCTTCTGATCCCCAGTTTGAGCTATCTAAAATTAGTTATGTGCAGCATGATTTCTACATCAGCCATTAACAATGCTCATTGTTTAATCCATCTCTTAAATTGTATTTAATGGAGACTTAAAGCAATGGTTACAACTGTCACCACGGTGCCCATTCATTACATATTTCACATGCAGAGAGAATTTTGTTTAACCACCACAATTTTTCTTTATCAATTCAATTTGCATAAGGGCTGGGCAAGTGAGCAGGATGAAAAATTGAATCCAGCTAATGTTTTTGATTAGGAAGATCTGACCCCCAAACTAAGCTTCATTAATTATCCTGGCTTCCACTTTAGAAAACAGAAATTTGAAAGTTTTAATTACGTTACTTCATTGCGCGAAATGTCAATATCATTTATGATGTCTCTAACATTACAGACTCATTAACTGCACGCAGTCTTTAATGTGACAGGTACTGTGTCATCAGTTTATACACGATGATGCAATTTGGGAGTAAATACAATCCTGAAAGTGTCTAAGTTTTAAGATTGCTAAAATTGTACAGTGATGTCTGCAATACTAATCCAAAGGAAGAAGAAAACTGGTTAAGGACTCTGCTTTAGGATTTACATCTCTTGCAAAGCAATTTTCAGAATAGCCCACAAATCCTACTGATTTCATCTACAAGACATAGCCACATAGAGTACCAACCACTAGCTTCCAGTGGATTTTCTACACCAGACAAATGTGCTAGATGTTTGTTGCAACATTTTAAATAAAAGACATTTTAGAGTTTTTACTTGACACAAGAAGAAAGATTAAATGTGACTCAAGTGCACACAAACAACTGAGAAAATTGAAGGGGAAAAAAAAAAGCCAAACCACGTATCTCTTTTTGCTTTAAATATGTCTTAATTCTGCAACATATACATTCATCATTAATTATAGGACATAAGGAACATTGCTAAATGACTTTGGAGGTAGCAGTACAGCCAAATCCAGGATTCTCTATAAAGTTTTATTTTCGACCATCTCGAAGTGTATTCAGAGTAAGCTGCTTATCTTCTGTTATTCTACTTACTAGATGTTTAGGATATAACTGGCTCTTAAGGAGCCTTACATCCTGTTGCTGAAATGTCAAATAGTCCCCAAACATGTTTTTGGCTTTGAACACAGACTTTTCTGTATTTATTTCTGCTGTATGCTGACTCCAGCACTTTTATTGCCATGAACATGATGTTATGTGGGATGATTGTATGTTCATTCTTTTCAGAAAACTGTGCAATTGTCCATGCAAAACATGGTTTTGCAGAATTTTTTATATCGAATAAGAAAAAAGAGAGAGAGATGCATGGCAGACCAAACAGGGACATTTAACTCTCAAAACCAAACATAAAATATTGATAGCCCTTGAGGGAAATGCATGTGATTTTGCCAACTGAGAAGACACAGAAAATGGTACTTAGGCACAGATTGTGCTCCAACAATCCATGGACATGTAAAAGCAGCCTAACAACTGTTGTTCTGCCTCTACCTCAAATCTTGTTTTTCCAGTGTGCATTATCCCAGTGGATTTCACTGTTTGCTATCTATCACTCAAGGGAACAGGACCGTTACATAGAAAACTGAGGAGGTAAGTACCTTTACAATCTCGAGCTTCAAATATACTAGCAGGTAAATAACTATGCTTAAATACTACCGAGCCACTCACCAGATTAACTCAACTAACAATTCATATTTCAGACTATCTAAAAACATATCAAGGTCTCTGCTCTTAAAATAAGCTGAGCAGTCCTTTGAGCTACCATTTTATTGACCATCCTAATTGTAGCATCCACCAAACTGAGGTTAAAATGATCAACAATATTAAGGCAAGAAAATCAAGTCAGAGACATATGGAATAGCAATAGTTTTTTTGAGCTCTTGCAAATATTTTCCAGCTCTGACTAATTATATATTCATTCATCCAACAGGGCAAATTATTCATTCATTGTCAAACCATTTCTTGTAATACATATAAAATAACAAATGTTTGGTTAATAGGTTTTTTGAACTCAAGTACTGTGTTTGCAAAAAGAAATTTTAGTGCTGACATCATGTGAAGATGTCAAGAAAAAATAAAACCATTTGTTTCCCTCCTAGCTTTCTTCCAATGACTAGTACTGCCACTTTAAGGCAGAAATTAAAAAAAAAAAACCATAATGCTTGCTTAATTTTCTGAGACATTTTGATTCAAATAAAATGTTTTTTTCTTAAGTCTTGGGCTAAAATCTAGAATTTTAAGAATTCTTGTGAAATTTCATTTTTCCTTGAATAAATTTCAATGAATTCTCAGATGGCCCTAGAAAAGGACCTTGATATTCCAATGGCAGTTCCCCCAGTAAGAAGCATACTTCAACAGGAATTAGTAACAGTAAATACAAAATTTGACTATGTCTATGAATACTTTGCTGTTAGAAGGCTTAAAGGGAATGAAGTTCTCCTCTGCTTTCAGGGGAGAGAGGCCAGCTCTACCTACTTTTGTTTGTGACACTTACCACGCCTGTAATTCCACACCCTGCAATCCTCTTCAGTACGAATTTGTGCATGTCCTGTGTGTGTGAATGATAGATAGTTACCAATTATATAAGCAGGAAAACTTTGAAATGTATGCTGTGGAGTAAAGGTATCTCTCTGACCAGATGTGAATTCCTGTTTGACTGTCAAACCTAAATTCAATGAGAGGTTGAAAATCTCTGTGCCTAAAAACAACAGCTCTGTCCTCAGGAGCAGGGATATTGGCTAATGGCGTGTTTGGCTCTGGCTTTCTTCCTAGAGAACAAGAACTTGGCACAAGATGAGCCCAAGAGAGAGGAATTCATATTGAACCCAACTGAATTGCTCACATCAACAGAGAGATGTTTCCAGGTTTAGCTGCAAAGTCGCTCCCAATATAACAGGTCTTACTGGACGCTAGTCCAGACAACCACAAACCTAATTTTACAGGTAGATCTGGGTAGCCTGGTGGTGGCCAAACTGATGTCTCTCTCGGCTGTAGAAAAGACAACTTCACACTGAAACAATGTCTGGAGTTTTAGATTTATCCAGACTAGAGCAGACGTGGTCCAATTTCCCTGACCATTAGAGCATGATTTTTTGGGACTAACACTTAATACCTGAGCAAGCCAGATACTTTGTTATTGGTTTTCAGAGATAACCAACAACCTCAAGCTCTGATTCTATTTTGCTTTATTTACAGTATGCAAATATACACAGTTATCCCACTTCTTTTGATTGTGTCCCCCTCTTTCCTCCTTTATCTTCTTCTCTTGAATAACAGGGATCTATATGGTCAAGAGTTTCTTAATGGCTACGTGTGAGGAAAAAACACTTGCAGACGTAACTAAAGAGGTTGTATTTTAAACACCAGAATGAGAAGTAGAAGTACAGCCCAAGGTGAGGGCTTGAACCATAGATTTTGTTTAGTTTTTCTGAAAAACAGATCTTGAGTTTCACTGAAGCCATATTGGCACCTGGCAGGAAAGTTGTATGATTTATCAAGTCCTGTGTGGAAATCCAATGAAATAACACTTAATATTTATATTACAGAACTTTTGCTTCTCCTTCCAGAAGAAAATTTTGTAATCTTATATTACTTTTTTTCTCTTGGAATATTCTGATTTTAGGAAAACAACATTATAGAACACAAAGCAAAATTTCCAGGAAAATGGGAAGATATATGTGTGAGCATGCATGTGTGTTTCTAACTTCAAGTCCATAAATTACTTCAATTTGAAAGATAATCAGTTACTGATTCCTTGTACAAAACACAGGACAGTTAAAGATCGTAGTATACAGAAGTTAAACTTCAATTTAACTGAAACATATAGGAAGTCCTAATTCTCTTCTCTTTAAAGAAAAATTATGGGACTTCAACTGTCCCACTATACCGGGTTTCTCTCTCCTTACCTGATAGGTATATATGACTTCTCATTCTACCCTCCAACAGTTAGCTACATCTCACCATCTACAGACAGAACAGGAGGTAACCAATTCTTCGCAGGAGACATGGCTGGGAATTCAGATGGAGAGTCTGGAGGGAGAGGGATTAGCTGGAGCTGGAACTGCAGACCTGCTCTGCTGGCAGAGCTCTGGAGGGATAAGTGGAACAGCCAGAGGTATTATATCCAGCACTGACAGATATGTGTGGGGTCTCAAACACAGGAAAAGCAGACTGTACTGTAACTGGAAAGTGAGGTGAATTTGAGTAGAGCCAGTTGCTCACTGATGTCCTCACTTACTTCAGAAACATCAGATTAACACATTTTACAAAATAGAGGGGGAAATGCTTTAAGCGCATCCGCTGAACTCAGTGTTCGGTAAAGTTTGCTCACAGGCTTCAGCTTCAGGAGAAGTCAGAGTTCTTTAAGAGCTGAGAGAACATCTTTGCTTTCTTTATGTTTCCTCTGCCAAGAGTCAACAAAAGCTCAGCTAAAAAGAACCAGCCAAAATGTCATTCTCTGTGTGACTAAGAAAGGTGAGGAGATTTGCACTTTGAATAGCAATAAGCTACAGAGTTTGTTCCAAATTGAGGGCTTCATTCCCTCCTAAGATGGATTTTTTTGCTTATTAAGCACCAAAGCATCCTGCACCTTTATATTAGGGTTTTTCAGTTGATAGAGATCAGTCAAGACAAAGAATATATAAGATGTATATATATTTTCTACCAAGAGCTTTTAAAGTCATCTAAATATTTCCTATTTAGTCTGTCTCCTGATGAATCTGAGACCATGTTATTCCCCAGGCGTTAGAGTGTTGTTGATTAAAGCAAAAGGATTATTGATAACAACATTTAACATCAGCAGGATTTGCAAATTCCAAAATTCCTAACTAAGTCAATTAGATTCGCAGGGCCAAATTTGTATTGGATATCTTCAATACAGTTTCTCTCAGGTGGCATTTGCTCAGATGTTAGATAGCAGTGTCAAATTTTGATTTGGTCTGCAATAGATTAGTTCCACGTTCATTCAACTCCTGAAATCTATCTCGGTCTTTCACCTGCTAAACAACGATGGAAAAGGTCATGCCAGGTATAAGTGTATTTCCTTTGATGGATGGATTTCTGGGATATGCTTTGGCTCACAGTTTAACCAAGACCAACATTCAGCTTTTGCACAGCAGTAGCTGTAATAAATTAAGTTCATGCTATATGCAGTCCTGTTCAAAAGTTTACAGAAGGGATATTACCTCTCTTACAAAATCCAGAAATGATTAAAAGCAGTGATTACGAAGAATGGCATTACACTTAAAGAGGCAGTCAAGAGAAATGATAGGTCAGATCCCTTAGGTATATCTTTAATTCATAAACTCTATATTAGGCTCCTCTGTGCAAAATATCTACTCAAGGCACCTTTTTGTCCTGGTCTTGAAATCTATCTGTAAAATCAATTACCCCATCACCCCACGGGAGCTGGCTGAAGGCCTCTCATTCATTGGCCTTAATATACTGTAGAGATCTGATAAAACAACTGAGGATTGACCTGTCAGGCGGGGTTTGTCAGATAAAGCCATCTTCCTCCTGCCATGTCAATAGAAAGGTTAGTCTGCTTCAATACTTCCACAAACTGAACTGGATAGTCTCACTTTGCATCTGCTGTGGTTTAGTCTTCTGTGGTAGGATGCAGTTTGAGACTAAACCATATAAATTTACATGTCGGGATGCAAGTTTTTCCACATGCTGTAGGTATTTTGTGGAAGAAGGGGCAGGCAACTCAAG
>NW_009242881.1:0-6171 GCF_000690835.1 Fulmarus glacialis | reverse complement strand
TTTTTTTTTTTTTTTTTTTTGCAGAAATCCAGGCCTTCATTTACATCTGAGTTTCACATGAGCCATGTCCTAGTGAGTAGAAGTTGTTTTTCCCAGCCTTAGAACGTGTCTCACATAAGGGCCAACCACATCATACTCCTTAGTGACTACAATGATTATTTTTTATTTTGTTCGGTTGAATATTTTGAAGTTAACAGCTCATGGGAGCCTCTAAGCTCTGCTTTCTTAGCAATGACATAGAGGTTTCTTAATGTTTTCTTTCCTTTGAGTGAAATGATTACCTCAGCCTTCACTTTCATGCTAGTAATTCAAATAGGAAACGAAGGGAATTTTCATGTACTTTCTTTGCAAAAGCTATTCATAGGAACTATCTTTGATTTAAACGTAGCAATTAAATAAATATATATGCTTGAAAAGGTTAAGATCTGTTAGTGTTGTTAAACTGAAGACTCCTGTTTACCTACAGAGTAGGTATTGTGCAGACCTGAAATAAGAGCTTCCCTTCCCTGACTCACTATTGACCTTAACCTAGACCGCTCATGTTCAGCGTTTGTAGAGCTGAGATGTTTTCTGTGATCTTTTCACAGAGTTTCTCTGATTCAGAAATTACTAATCTGTTAAAGAGTAGATAGCGATCAGGAGCTGAACTGAGACTGTTACAAAATGAAGAACATAATTAATAAAGCATCTAAACAATGGGCTGTTACGGATAATTAATTTTTGCAAGTAAAAGTTTAAGAATCCCTGCAGAAATGTTAGGAAGTATTTTAAAATGTGGTGCTTGACGTGATAAATTTACTTAACAGTCTGCGAAAGGAATTTGTGAATTTGAAGATTCTGTGAAGGAAATGTACACACGGTAGAGTTTGCAGCAATTTTTTTGTTAAATGTATTCCTGGTCTCTCGCATAATGTAAATTCTTCTCACATTTTCAGAAACTGACTTCAACACCTTTGTGTTCTTTTAAGTAGAAAAGAATGCTTTGTAGTTATTTGAATGTTTTTAAACATACAGGTTTTGCAGTTATAAGTGAAAGCTGAATTTTGCAATCTAGTTGGGTATTTTAAAATTCATTTTCTTGTTGCTCACTGAGTATTTGCCATTTACTGATCAGTTGTTTTTATGTTGATTTTCAGGGAACTCTTAACAACACAGACGAGGTAGCTTTTTATGTTCCTTGACTGGGAATTAGGCGTCTCAGTTAAATTCTCACTTTTAGAAAGTCAAATTAGTTTTCTAGTATTCTAGCAAATATTCATAACTTTTTCCCCATTACAGAAGTCAATAGCTAAATGTTGTCTGTTCACAAAAGAGCTGATTGCAATTTTCTTCATTTCTTATCTAAGTAGGGCTGGCTCCTCTCTCCCTATGTTCATTTTTAGCTGAAGGAGATTGGCTACAGTGTATGCATATTCTTCATTTTGAGGAATGATTGTACAATATACTCTCTGCTTTCTGTTCATGTTAGAACATTTTCATGTTAAGAAATAATGAAGTGAGTAGTAATCTGCTGCTTATCTTCCGCCATCAGGAGTAAAAGGATTGGATGGGTAGAGATTCTCAATCCATTCTGAACATTGTTCTTGGGGTAAAGCATTGCATATTCTCTCTTACACTGAGTGTAAAAGTAAATGCATTGTCTCAGTCATCCAGGTAAGAAAAAAGCCTTCAAATAGTACTACGGTTCTCTTGATTTCATCTAGCATTCCTTTAATTACTTTAAATTCAGTACAATGGCAAAAATCACCAAAGGACTTGAAAACACTTGGTGTGAATAACTTAATGCAGATCTGAAAAATGACTGAAGGTTAGAACTCAATCGAATCTGAATGTTGTACGTATACAAACTATTGAACTCAAGTTGAATTCTCATGCAAGTATTAAATTCCAGTGCAGCCCTGAATTGACCCTTTAGGAAGGAGACAATACATATAATAGTCTGTTTGATACCAGCACTATATATAAGCACGCAAGCATTTGAACTTCATGAAGGAAAAGAAAGCAGAAAAGATAAAGGCAGTTAAAAAGGTGAAGAGGGCATCTAAGAGAACAGAAGAAGAACGCACCACCTAATGTCATCTGATTTATCTAGGTATGTTATTCTTCACCTTGAAAGTTGCCTGCAAATTACAAAAAAGTAGCTGGTCCAGAGCATTACTTTAATCTGAAGTATTTATTTGATGGAAGACCATTTCAACACCCTCAATTGTCCTGATTAGAAATATCAGGTAGCTTCAATGTTTGACTCTTACCTTTTGCTATAATTGGCATTAAGAATATAAAATGAGAAGAATGTTCATTCCAGCTTGGATCTTCAAATGTGTAAACAAAACCCATGAAATACATCTGGATAAACCATTCTCCTAGAAGTTGCTAAGTAAATCTTCCTACTCTCTCTCCTAAATAATTTCTTGAGTTTAGTTTCACTTAATTATGCGTACTTTCTTAGGGAGTACAATGGCTCTCAAAATGTTTTCCTAAGACTACAGTTTAATGATACAAAGCACTTGGCAGCAATACTCCAGCTATAATTGTTCTTGACTACTCAATCCCCAGTAGTGGTATATAATACCTCTCAGTTTGAGGATTTGATCTGGGTTTAAAAGCCTGCAAAAATGCAGGGGGTGGCGGAGAGGCAAAAACAAATGGCCAGATGTGGGAGGGTGGGAAAGGGAACACTTGAGAATTACTGAAACTGATTTCCTCACTGAGGAAAAAGTCTGTGCAACCATGCATCTGTAACAATATGACAAGAATTTCATACTTAGGGCATTCAGGAACATCCTAAAGGTTGGGGTTTTTTTGGAATAATGAAGATCACAGACCTAATTCACACAGGAAAGACTGTGTATCAGTTGTGGGAATGGGCATTCAGGTTTATTATTCATTGAACATTTGCTCTACAGGAGTATTGCTCTCTTTAGGCATGACGCTTTATTTCTGTATTGCTAGAGGTTAGCATTTTTTAAGGCTGTGGTAGCATATTAACTATTGTTTTGGAGATGATCTCGTGTTCCCACTGCGTGTGATTTGAGTGCTGTAATGAAGCAGGGACAAAGCTTCTTGGGCACCTGGACTTCACTGTTACAAGACTGGAAAGTACAGTTGATTTTCATAATGCGTTCAGCATAGGAACATCTCACTGATGTATACAGTGTGGAATTCGGCTTATGCTGTTTGCCTGGATAATTTTCCTGTGGAGTCCTGAAAAAAATAAACATGAAACAAAGCTCTTACACACTTCATTCAGGTTTATAAGCAGGTTTGCTTTATCATTGTCCTTCACAGTCCATTACCACTTATGTATCCTGTAGGGTCAATATTTCATATATTTTGATCTGGTATTGTAATTGGACAACAGAGTTGGAGGGAACACTGACAGTGCTATACTGTTAGAGAGAGAAAGGGAGAGAGAAAGATGTTTGCTAGTATGAAAACTAAATTCAGCAATACCTCAATTTGAAATTTTAGCTGGAGTATGGTTGTACAATTCCTGTTACTGTTTTGGCTGATCTGCTTAACATGGACAGGTCTTTAAGAACATAGACTGAGTTTGTATTTTTAGTTCTCATAGAAAACTTCTCCAGTGCTAACCTCTGAAACCACTTAAGTTCTGAAGGTTCACCAAAAAAGCTGAACTTTCAAAGGTAGGTGAGACAGAATTGTAGCAGCAAGAAGGGAAGAGGAAACATATTTCATTGTGTAAGACAAGGAAATTGTAGGAACAAACGTTCCATAAAATGTCTATAGTAAATGGTAGAAGGGACAGATGGGAAAAAAAAACCAATAAAGCGCTCTAAGTGTAAGAGATGTCTGTACAATTCAGTAAAAGCTTTTATACTGGCAATTAATTTAGAAGTGCGAGGCAGAAATGCAGGCACAAAGTATTGGCTTCAGTAAGTTAAGCACTTGCTTTAATGGTAAGAAAGAAAAGTCTAGGAGAAAATTCTGGTCCTGTATCACCCACGAAAAACATTAGCTTTTGTCATGAATGGATACTATACAGTGTCAATAGCTGTGTATTCCTCCTCGAATTCTTTCTCATCATCAAGAATCAAAGGCCATCAGAAGGGCAGAAAATCAAATGTATAAAAGTGCACTTCATGCTCTCTGTATTTATACATTAATGGCTGGATCATGAGAGTTCATGACATGGCTACTGCAAAGAACAACGAAGGAGTAAAAACCACATGTTTTGAGCCATTTGCAATGCAGGCGGAATTCTGGTGTTATTTTTCATTCTGTTTGTCACTTAAATGAGATGTAGTGATCTGAATACTTTCGGATGGATTTCATGCTGCTGAGTGGAAGATCTCAGTATGTTTAAAAGCACCTTTTTTCTAATAAAACAAACATATGTGAGAGTTGAGCTTGACTCTGTAATTAAGCCTCAATTAGGATTTTAATACTAATTTAGTAGTAATGCATTCCACCTAAAAGTTTGAGAATAGTAGTTTAATGGGTAGGCATACAGAGACACAATTTCTGTTTTTCTGTTACTTTCAAGTCATTTCAGGAACTACAAAACTACTTCTGTACGAAGTCAGTTATTTTACTTCTGCTGTAAGTCAGATACGGAGTTGAGTAGCAAGGACAGTTTCTATACAAAAGATCTAATGAGAAGGGCAAAACACAGTCTCTGTTTGAAGACTGGGCAATTCTATGTCTTCTAGAATAAATCTAAAAAGAAAGGATAAATAAAAAATAAGATGAAGATATGTTTGAGAAAGGACTAAGCTCTGTGATCTGCAGCCTTGCAGAAAAAAAGTCCAACCTAAGCAAAAACCTTGAAGGTTTTTCAGCCCTTACCCTGCGAGAGCGTAAAAGCATGAGGATACAGGTGCAAAAGAAATTGTATCTCAACAACTGCAAAGAAAAGCAGTAGGTTACAGGTGGGAAAGGAATTGTATCTTAATAAGTACAAGGAAAAGTTACTACTAAAACTTCTTCTAGTCCAAGTGAAATTTAGAATTCAATATAAAATAACACTTCCTGTAAAAGTACTAGTGGGAAACATGGCACGCCGCTTTTCTTGGCTGACAGAGCAGAAAAGAAGCTTAGAGGACTTATTCTTGCTTTTTCTTAAAAGCTAAATTGGGAGAAGAAAGGGATAAATGTTGAATGTATTGACTGAGATATCTTGTAACCTGTGAATACAGCTCAATGTATAGAACAATATGCCTTTTTTTGCTTATCTCGCACAAAAAGTTTAATATTTGCTCTCTTACTTCCTTAATAAGGGTGAGCGTTACAGCTTTAAAAGTTTCCAAATGAAATCATGTATTGGGTCTCTGTATCCTGTGGTCATCAGCTATAAGCCACTACTCATGTTGGGATCTGACTACATTGTACTGATGCAATCGGATTATAGCACCAGGTGGGAGGATCAGTTTTCACTGGGAAAAAGAAGAATGAACTACTCTAATGCACCAGTACAGTGGAGTGCTGAGCACAAGAAGTAGCTGTCCTTTGAAGCTTTGTTCTTCCAGTGGTTAAACTCCCTGCTTAAATGCTTAGCTATACTTATCAAGAAAGCCACTAGCTTTAAACAATTTTCTAATTTACAATACTTCTTCCTTCCCCCACCCCGCCACCAAGACACTCAATTTCTAAGACATTATTTTAGAAAGGAAAATTTTAGCAATAAGGCATATTTTATTATGGAGAGACATTACACTATTTAGAAAATCAACAAAACATATTCTGGAATATTTTGTAATGATATGTTACTATTACCTGATGGTTTCTCATCAATTTCTTGTGACTGTTGACATTAACAATGAATGCTAAACATATAATTTGTGGAAAAGAAAAAAAATAAATTCTGCATGATTTTGTCAATTTGTATTAAATGCTAAGTGAAGCTTTATACAAGCACTCTTTTGCACTAATTTTTCAGTACCTTGACCCATGTTACAACAAAGAAATTTCCATGGTTATAGTACTGACTGAATACTGGAAAACTGTAAATTGTTAACATTAATTTTACCTGTTTTCACACCTCAATTTGAACCAGAACAAGTGTAAAATATGTAGTTACAAAGTAAATATTTAATATTATGACTTTTTTTCATACTATAACAGTTAAATACCCAGCTCTTGCTAGTAAAATCAGAACTCCATTTACATTCTCATTTATTGAGGGGACTTCAACTTTCCAGACGTCTGCTG
>NW_009242880.1:0-6335 GCF_000690835.1 Fulmarus glacialis | reverse complement strand
TATCCCAGCCGAAACCAGGACACCTACACTGAGGGCAATGCCAAAAATATAAGCCTTGAGTCTGTCTAGAACTTATTTAGCTCACACAAAGCACATGTCTAATCCTGGGAGTGTAACTAGAGCTACCCCCTCTATAGTGCTCTGAGCCTGAGTATCCCACAAGCCCTAAGCCTCTTGTGGTTCGTGTACACATTAGGCATCATATAGTAGGTATAGATCCAGTGAACTGCAGGCAGCTCATTACATTTATTTTCTCCCTCCTTCCCTTCATCTGCCTCTATAACCTCCCCCAAAGATTGTTAAGAATTATAACCATAGCACCTTGAGCAGGAACTGTGTTTTTCTGTCTGCTTGTTCAACCTTACACTGAACTTTGCACATGCTATCTGTGAGAAGAATCCAGTTTTCCCATCACCTCCAGCCCAAAGAATTCCTGCATTTTTTTTATTTTTGGGGTCATTGAACTATTACTTTTCCAAATGAAAGATTCCTCATCTTTCTTAAAGCCATAGTAATTTCCCAGGTACTTCTAATGAAAAAACCAGCATTTTAGGACAGTCAATGTTTGCTTTTGAAGCTCGTAAAAAATTATACTAACACCACTTCAGACATGTACCTTTGCTGTTTTCCTTTCTGTTCCACGGGAGCATGGGTAATAGAGTGTGTTAAAGCATGTATGAATGTTTTTCTCTTAATGATAGTTTTTTGCACTATATTATCACTATAAATGTTTTGCAGTTTACTCAGAATACATTCAAAATTAACATTTGTCTAATAAATCGATTGTTTTCTGGTAATGTACCCTCCATTTACCCTCTGCTCTAGGGTTACTCAGCGTCCTTTAGAGCAAGCAGTGCAGAAGCTGTTTGAAAATATGACCGAGTACAAAATTTCAGTAGTAGTATCCCATTTTCCCACATTTTTTGACAGTAATATATGAAGAGTTATGTCTCATAATACCAGAAGTCACATAAATAACCACATTTCCACCTGAACTATAAATCAAACGTAGACTGACTCAGGTGTTTAATTATTTGTAGAATCAACACATAAGTGAATGCATCATCAGTTTTAATTGCTCTCTACAAAAAAAATAAGACAAGAATGAGTCAGGGTTAAAGCCTTTGTCATCATGGTACAGAATGCAGCCCCCTCTATTTTGAGAAATACTCAATCACATTATTCATTCTACTGGAATTTGCAGAACTAGCTCCTCAGCTACTATGTACTAGTTCCAGAGACTGTAATGGATGCTTAACAGTTGCTAAAGATCTCCTCCCCAGAGGTCTACCTTCCTCACCTGGATAAGCTGCATGCCACCTTCTTTCTTCTGCCTTGTATCTGCAGGAAAAGCACAAGAAAGTGCCACACATAGTAACAGGAGAAATGGGAGGTTCTCTATTCTCATTTTCACCAGCCTTTAGAATATCCTTCTTTGTAGTCTGCCACACACCTGCTTCACCTTTATATAGTACTCATTTGCTTTATAAAGCTTTCAGATCCCTGACTCATTGATTCTCACAATTTCTAGTTAGCAAGAGAACACATGCAAAACAATGGTTTTACTATAAAAAAGATTGGTGCTGTCTTTCATCTGGTTCCACCCTTGTGCAGGTTTTGCAACATGGAAATATGATTAATGAGGAGATAATATACCTGTAGTTCTTTTTAATAAGCTCATTAACCTTTTAATTATTAAAATGTAGTCTTACTCTCCAAAAACTTAAAGCATATCTCTTTAATGTTTTCCATTCAAAGTTCATATTGATTTCAAATGCGTTTTTAAAGTACCTGAAGGGAAGAACATTCACAGAAGGTTACAGGACTGTAGACTACAAGTAGAAAATCTGTTTTCTAGGTTTTTTGTAGCTGTTTGTACAGGAGCATGTACTTTTGGAGGCTATTATAGTGCCATCATCTTTCCCTTCGGTACAGTCCTACAAAATTAAAAGGTTGGTGCTGTAACTCCCTGTTTAATGAAGCAGTGCTTTGTTTATGCAGTTTTTCTTTGATACAGTTCTCACCTGGATGAAACTTCCTTTTGTCTACAGCAAAACATGGAATTCCCACAAGGAAATGGAAACACTTCTCTCAGCATAGCTAAACTCATATAAAAATTGAGCCAAGGTGTTTGCATGCCACTTTTATTCAGCAGTTTCCACTGTTCTCAAAGAACTGCCCAGTTATTTCATATTTCACAGTCTCTTTCTTTTATACTTATTATAAGGTTTTAAGAAGTGCTGAGGTTTTCTGGATCAAACTCTTTGATGGCTTTCCCAGTCAAAAGAGAGGGTCCTCAGTTCTCCATGTTTGCCGTTAGTGGTAAGAACTGCTGAGACTCAACATCAGGTCTACTCTAGCATTGGGTCCACGTTTCCTCCACGCCCAATCACACCCTCCACGCACTGCCACAAATGAGGACAAAGCAGGGATGACGGTGAAGGCCCTGGGAATCCTGAAGAGAGATGTCTACTGCCATTGAAGACAGCCTTCTGTATCTGAGACTTCTGTGTGAGGCTGACAGGATTTAGGGTACACATGCAGCACTGCAGGGCAGGTGGGACGTTGCATGTGCAGAGAAATAAACCCCCTTCCACAGAGCTGGCAGGATAATAGAGCTGTAAAAGGAGAGATTATAAATATATTTTACACTTGAGATATTTGCTGAAATTGTTTCCTGGGTGAAGAGCACTGTGTTGGTACCAGAAGGTTCTCCAGAGCACAGCATGCCTTGTGGCCATCCACAGTGGGAAATGGGGGACTGCTAGGTCTGGGCAGCTGAAGCAGGGCCAGACCCCCACAAGGCTGGTGGGACTCTGCAGGGATTGTCTGGTCACTGAGGACTGAATTCCTACCCTGAGAGCAGACTCCTACCCAAGGCATTCACGTTAGGGCAGAGGCCCCCTCTGTGGTCCTGGAAGGAGATGGACAAGCTCAGGGAACAACCCAGAACTGGGGCAGCTGAGCCAAGAGAAAGCAATCCCCTGAGGGAGCTCTTGATAATGACTCTACTCACATAGTTATGTTAGTAGAGTGGGTGAGATGAATCTAAAAATTGGGTGTGGAGTTCTGTGCGGCTTACACACTCACAGTAACTCCCTGCAGAAATAGCTTCTGGTACTTACAGCCCCACTATAGCTTTCCAACTTTTTTCTCTTCCCCAACAGTGTCTCTGTGTACAGTGTCTCTAAGGTTCTAGAGGAAAGAAGTAACTTTCCAGCCTGTAGGACTTGATAAATTTTCCTCACTCATCTTTCTCTCTAATGAAAGGGCCACTAGAAACCATCAAAACCATCTAGGAAGCTATTGAAATTGATACAGTTTTCTGATTATCAACCTTCTCAAATACATGCTTTTGCTACTCTGTCAACCTCTTTCTCATGTTTCTTGATACTATTTACTGTTGCCCTCAAGAGATCAGTCACCTCCTCAAGCATTTTTCAATCATCATCTAGAATGCGCTTTATGAAGAAAATTCCATAACCACAGAGATCATCTTTGATGTTGTCCTTTGAGGTGACTTCATCCAGAAGTAGTACAAGATATAATGGCAATCTCTTGTTTTGGCTTAAAAAAATGAGTGTGAAAATTGCTATGTTCTCCTTCTTGCAACCTTTAAAAGTGCCTGGATAATCTCTTAAGATTGCCTTTATCTTTCCCTCTTCCAGAGTCAATCTTCTGCCTTGGATGCATTCCTGTAGCCCCACCCCCTGCGAGCTGTACGAGAGAAAGACATGCTGACTGACAAGAAGTGTTAAAATTTGCTCCTTTTTTGGCAAAGTTATTGCTAATGCACAGTTTATGTATTTAAAAACTAATGCATACTGTAGTATAGAGAAAAATGAAAGAACATCTTGTAGAGCCTGGACAGGACATAATTAAGTCGGTTTGTTCTGCAAAGGGCAAGGGCTTAATTACACGGAGTTTCAAACTGCCCACTCCGCCACCTTACGCACTCTCAGTGTCCTGGCCAGGCTGGACTCTGGTAGCAATGTAGGACCCCTGGCCAAAAGCTGGGAGAGCAGGTCCATGCGCAGGAAGCCTCTGAGCTGCAAAACTGCAGCTTCAGCCTGTGCCGCCGATGAGCGGTGCTTAACTACGTGCCTTCGGCACCTCCTTCCTGGCTGTGCTGCAAACCCTCAGATCTGGCTGCACAAACCTAGCCTCAAAAATATCATACTGCTGATGAAGATGAGTGTGTGACTTACTTCTGGCTTTTATATAACAGTCATCCGTCTCCAACACAGTAATGCCGGTTCACTGACATGGCCCCTCTTGTCCCAGTCAGCTTGCACACAGGTCACACTTGCTCTCCAGTGCTGAGTATTCACGGCCTCCTGGCAGCTTAATTCTTCGTTTTCTCCTTGCTTGTGGCACTGCTGTCTGTCCCTGTGAGTGGAGTCTAGCTTTGTACACAAAACCTGCCCAGGAAGATCTTAAATGCCAGGCACAACGAACAGCATTAGACATATATTTCCCAATTTCCTCCACAATCACAGCAACCATCTTGAAAATCAGGCCAGGAAGAGGAAATGCAGAAGATCCTTGTCACAACAGCTCCAAAGACTTCTGTGTAACACACTCATTCTCCTTCCCAAAAAGCAACATATGACAGCTGCCGCTAGCGGGACTAAACCAGTCTTCCAGCTGCAGAGCTAGTGCTTGTGACTAAACTGTCGGATGTCCAGCTCTGGAGCCCATTGCTTTGCCGTAGCATTTGGAAGTGCCCGGTATGTGTGACTGAAGTGCCAGGAGAGCAGACACTCCCCAGACTCTTTTTGCTTCTTGTGCTCCTGACATTTTTGTGTTAGTATGTACTGTTACAAGCTTGCACAGCTAATACTCCATGGGGGCCCTATTAAACTGTCAGTGAAGTCATTAAGACATTTTTGCCTGAGTTTTCATGTGCAAGAGATTGGGTCTGGGACAACTGTTGTGCAGTCAAGAATTTCAGACGTAACTGATTTTTTTTTGTGTCTCTACTTTTGCATGCCTAGTCTCAGACTCCAGGGAAAGTTCATATTCATAGAGGATGAGTACTTGAAATTATGTTTATGGACAAATTTCCCCTGCTGGTATCCAAGACGTTTTTAATTCCAGAAATCATTTATGAGTTATAACAAAGTCATGGTTACAAGAAATCTTCTCTTGCCCAGTGTAGACAGGAAGCCCCAGCACTCCAGTTTCCAAACCCATCTGAATTACATATTATTATACCATTTGCCAGGAATTTCATTGCTTTTCCCAAACTAAAAGTAATGTTCTTTTGTTGCTAAAGTTTAAAGCATTAACAAAGCAGAAATACAGATGGAAAATCCATGGTTAACACATCTCACCAGTCCCCTTGTCCAGGTGAAGTCCATACTACGTTGTTTTCCATTTGTGGTCCAGGTTAGACCAAAACACAGGACACTTTCTAGATTCTCCTTCACAGCCAAGTAAATACAATTAATTTTTCAGATATTAGTAGTTTAAGCTAATTAATACCTGGGGGTGGGGGGAGTATTTTAATTTAGCTGTTTCCTTGAGGTCATAACTGAAAAACAGTACCAGCCTTATGTAAAAGAAATAGGTTAATATAATGGCCAAGGTGAGTCATCGTAAACATCATCAATGTTCTGCTTCACCATAGCTGAAATGTTCATTTTGGTTCCTCCTTAACCAGTTTCAAGTCTCAGCCAACAACCAGAGCCTAAAGGCCTGATTTCTGAAGGTAGCCTTCACGTATCTAGTTAGGATATCAAAGTGTGTAGCTACTTTTAAAATCAAAGGGAATTAACTCCATTATTTATGTACAAGCAGTACTCACAAGAACCCTGCCTAACCCTGGAGGCATCTAAAGTCCCTGCACTGAAGTTTCTTCTGGACAGGCTGTGTACACACGCAAGCTGTTGCAAAAGATACTGGGAGATGTTGGGGCAACACCAGTTATTCTGTGTTTCTGCCCTGCCTGGAGTGCCGCCAGATGAGCTCACCCACTTGTCAGTTCATGACTTCACCGTGGTGCACTACTGCCCCTGTGGCAATGCTGAGCTCCTCAGTCCTATTTGACTTTTAAGCCCTGCTGAGATTCACGGCTTAATTTCTCACCTAGGTTAATATTAGACCTTGTTTTAGCAGTGCTCAGTGCATATCTAGCATTGCACAAAGCATACATGAGGAGCAGAACATGGCAGAGAGGAGGTTTTCCAAGATAGACATGACAGCATCTTGGCTGCCCGTCCTCAGTCTTCTCTGCTAGCACAGTGGGACAGTGGGTCTGTGGGTACAGTGGGAGACACGTGGCTTCCTCTGGTCCTGATGGATGGTGAGAATCATAGAATCATAGAATCATT
>NW_009242879.1:0-6535 GCF_000690835.1 Fulmarus glacialis | reverse complement strand
TCTATTCTAGTCTAGTCTAGTCTAGTCTATTCCTCTCCTCATTTTCATGAATTGGACAGAGTATCTTCAAGACTTCTAGCTCTTTGTCAAATTACATGAAAATAACTCTATGGCTTCAACATTTATTGCAGGTACGCATTCAGGCAAGAGGCATGAGCATGTAAGTCTTCTTTCCTTAGAAGAACTGGCTGAAAAAAGGCAAGTCCCACATGCATTATCTGTGAAGAAACAAGTGGAGACTAAAGTAGAAAAGAGTGTGCCCCCAGCCAGGAGAGTCAGCCATGACCCCCTCAGTGTCCCTGTCCCCTTGGGTACACTGACTCTGTCCTTTGTGCATCCCACTGTGTTGGAGGCCCCTATGGATGGGAGGAGACCCTGTATTTTAGGGTAGGGAGCACAGTTGGAGGAGTCAAAAGAGGAGCCTCCTGCCTGCTCCCTCCCTTTAGCCATTACTAATTTGGAAGCAGGGGCTGTAATGAAATTCCAGAAAGAGGCTGATTAGTACTGGGGAAAAAAATCTAAAGACACCATCCTCCCGCAAAATGGGTTGGAGAGCACTTTATTAGTGAAAACTAATACTGAAGCAAGCAGAAGGGATGGGGACCTGAGCAGGACATGAGCTTTCTTCTGCTTTTCCAGCAAAATGGCCAAAAGCAGAGGGGTATGAGAGGACAGATGAGAGAACACTTTCTGGGACTGCATTACTGCTATGCTATTTCTCGGTGACTAGCAACTAAAGAAGGTTGTCACTTCTTACTAAGGAGAACTCTTCAGAACGAGTCTGTGCCCAGCACTACAGAAATTTAAACATTTTTGTTTAAATTATCCACTTTTTCAGAATTTTTGGAATATGAACAAGTGGACAGCCTTCCTCCTAGACACTGATACATACCTTCGTTGTCATGATGAACATCAGTAGGAGACTGCCCATGGGCGCTCCTTCTTATAGCTGAGAATTACTGCTTGAGCACTCAAAGCAAACTCGGAGAACTCACAGCAAAGGAGCAGACGACCAAATCAAAATGTTGGCAACACATCATGATGGCAGAGACCAGGTTTCCACTGGCAGTAAGATGGGAGGGGATCACGCAGATTATGCCTCCACCCATTTCCACGGGATTACTCATGAGCAGCTTGCTTTTGCTATTCACTGGCAACACGTGGATTAGTGGTCCTTTGCCTTCACTGGAAAAACCCAGGACACACAGAGAAGGTCAGATGATCTTGGCACCTCCAGCCAAGCATGCTATTGACAGGCATCCGTTTCAAATATTACTTAGCTGGGGTTGAGCTTAATGAGCTTCACAAGGTATTATTTGGCAGAGCTGTGTTCCCTTCACTGCCACATTCTCATGAAGAAGCTGATGGGCACAGAGCTTACCTAAGCAGTAAGGTTTGCACAGGAAGGGAATGCTGAGTCACCCTCACAGATCTCTTCCCTGGGAAATGAATCTAAGAGCTGTGTTCACCCAGCAGTGAGCAGATGGGAACTGTGACCAGCCTAATGAGGTTACCTGGGATTCTGATGCAGGAAATTAATATGGCTTTTCTCCTGTTCCCTTCTGTACCTGTCAGGGACTGAAGCCTGCAAACGGCATTAGCAGTTTAACAGAATTATTTGATAGGTGAGATACTGGTCACATAAATCGTGCTCTTGGCCTGGCCTGACTGAAGCAGATGGCAGTTGCAATATTAACTTCATAATCCAGGTTTTTAATGACTTTACTAACATTATTGATACAATATTTTCTTAATAAATGAGGAGCTTTTAAATACATTTCCTCTGCTACTAAATATAGTTTTAAGGATGTCTTCCTCTAGACTGTTCTTCAGTGTGTACGAGTTGTACGTGACTTTGCTTGTGCTATTAAGGCCTGGCTTCTCAGCTAAGCTAAAAAAAAAAGTGTGAAAATATTTCATAAATGGAAATTTCAATAAAAGGCAGATAAAGGATGCAGTAAATGTAATACTGCTACCTATCAGAGAGAAATCAAATTTCTTTTCTAACAAATTGATTAAACGGTCCAATTAAGTGCCAGCCAGATTTTCTGAAAAGAAGTGATCAAATTCTTAAGCAGTGAAGACAATATAGTAGCAATAATAAGGAATTCACTGAAATTTTGGAAAAACTAGTATAAACCAGACACCTGATCTACTAATGTCACCATAGCTGATACTCTGACTGTGAGCTTCAGCAAAGTGCCAGTTTTCATTCTGAGTATTTTAATCTAACCCATGAAGACAATTCCAGCAGTGCCAGACAATGTAAGGAAGGAAGTTTACTAAAAATCTGTAAGATGTCCTTGTCCATTGTAGTGCATAGTGAGGACAAAATTGATTTTGCTTTACCTTGGCTGTGTAAAGATTAGTTGTCTACCTCCAACCTAGTGATCCCATTTCCCCTCTACAGTCAGTATTGAAAGAAGCAGTTTTAGAGGTACTTCAGCACACTTATCTTGGGCACTTACCTTAAACTTCCATTACGCATCAACAGGGCTATACTCTGTATAGCTCTTATGTTTTAATACATGATTCAAAACAATTGTAAAGGAAACAAAATGTTTCTGCTGCACTTTCTATTTCCAGGTCTATTTGTAATGTATTCTGCCAGTCACTATTACAAAACTGCTCAAGGAAACGAAAAGCATACATCAGGAATTTGGCATAGTAATTTCTAGTCTTAGCAAATTCTCCAGATACAAAAGCTACTTGTGAACGGAAAGGATTGTGTATATTATTATAAGTCTTGTACCTAACCACACTGTGGAGTGCTACTTCCCAGTTTCATGTGGTATCTATGGGAAATAAAACGGCAATACTACAGTATTCTTTAAAGGAATAACTCACCAAAGTATTATCATCTGACTACTTCCTTCCAAGAGACACTGTTGACCTTAAAGGGCAGTATCTTTAGCCCGTTTAAGTCAAGACAGCTCTACTGAAACCAATGAAGCCTTTGACTCATTGTATAAAACTTCCATTTTCTAGAAGTTACGAGATGTAATGAAGCTGGGTCATGGGTAATCAGGCTGAAGACATTTGTAACAAACTGAATGTTAATGCATATCACGCTAACTCTTCAACTCCAAGGTATCCACCCTTTCAGATTAAGGAATCAAAGAGGAAAATCTGAGCTGGGCAAGACTTTCTGTAGCTCTGGCTTCCTTCAATGCAAGATCCTTGGCTCCAGTGCTTCTGACTCTGAGGTTCACCTTATGACTATTTTTAATGTAATCTACAGAAAATAGTCAAAAGTAGATTTAATTGAATTGCACATGACATTTTGAATGATATGGATATATTCTATTGTCTATCCTGATTATTGTTTTTCCCATGAACACAGCAGTTTGAGGGAAAAAGAAGTGTCAGAATTGATATTAAGAGAAGTGATCCTAATCCAAACAGAATTCTAATTGCAACTGAATTTAGAACTTATGGAGCATGTCAAATATAGACAGAATCATGGAGTGAAAAAAGAATCAGTAAAGAGGAACTCAATATTTTCAGCTTTGAAACATCTTATGCTGTCACCGTGGCCAAATTATTTCTATGCATTTCTCAGTGCACACACAATATCCTTAAGAAGTTATAATTCAGATGTGCTCTTTCCAAAATGCATTGAATTTAAGCCTTGCTGTGCACTGTCTGGAAACATTGCTTTTCTGCCCTGCTGACTGAGTCATCCATGTAACAGAGTCAAAATACTGAAAGAACTATACAGACTTCAAAATGGCAAGCAGAAAAAGAAACTGTTATCTGGTAGATATCAGCCTAGATGTATTTCTCACTGCAAATTTTGTTTTAATTTAAGCAAGCATACCTTTATGTTAACAGACAAGAAAAAGAAGCTTTATTACATATTTCAAACTCAAAACTCATCAATTGTTGATCATTTTACTCCAGACAATCCATTTTTCACTTTTCACTTGAAATCTTTGCAGTGGAACTGCAGTACTAACATCTCAGATGGCTTGTGTTGTGGCTAACGTGACTGGCGCGGGCCCTGATGTGGGAAACGTAACTGTGTGCTCCGACCAGCTCACTGCTAGAGGGCTGTCTTCTTCATTTCCACGTCTGGCTGGGCCTTCTGGAGTGCGAGCAGGATCTCATCGGGACACAGCAGACACGCCACACAAGGATAAGCCCATCTGATAGTTCCTACCTGTGTAGGAAACAGAGGGGGAAAAAAACCAAAAAGAAAGCTCTTCAAGGTACTCTACACTGAATTTATGCTATTGCATTTATACTAGGTATTGCATTTATGCAATATTGATTTATTTATGCTATTTATGGCATTTATGCTATTCCATGAGGCCTGGAGGGACATGTACAATCATGTTGCTCAGGAATGGAAAACTTTATACACAGAAATAAATCATTTTTCTGTTTGCAATTACAAGTGTACCAGATATTCAAACTCTGTGAAATTTCAGGCAAAGTACTACATTTGATTCCTCTTCATCTCTATCACTTTTCCTCCGTTCCAAGACAGTATCATGATTTCTCAACTCTCTTCATAGAGACAGACATGTCCCCTAATCAGGATTCAATCACCAGCTTCACAGATCTCCACTAAGAGCAGCTTAATAAAGCAGTTAAACAACATGTTTTCTTTTCCAATTTCAGAAAATCAGTAAATAAAAACATCTACTCCAGTGCAGTAGTAATTTTTATTTCAGAATGTTGGCAAGACTTCTGGTCCAGCGATCTCATTACTTGCAGCTGGAAACACGCACACACTCTTGTATTTGTTCCGGTCTTATCCGAGTACTAGCTCAACAAATGAAGCAGACATGCAGGCTTTTATGAGTGCAGAGAAAATTTGCATAATTCAGTATTGCATGCATAGTCTCTCTTTTGTTCTGATTCTCTCCCCGTTCTTTACTGAGTTTCTATACTGCATTTGTTCTCTTTAGCAATATATGAAGATATATTTCCTGAGGACAAGAAACATCAGGAGTAATCTGAGACTGTTCTAGGTTCCAGCATGTGTGTTGCCAGTAGGAAGAAATTAAGGTTGGCACTGTGTCGTCCTAGTCGGTGGTATGGGCAGACCACATGTTGGCTATCCAACTATGGTTTACCGTGTTTAATGTGTCAAATAGGCAGAATGAGATAGTGCAACAGATGGTTAAATAGGAACTCAATCCCATGCATGAGATGTCCCAAAATATTAATTAGATCTGTGAAACAAAGATGTTGTTTGTATGCCTTTTTGTGTGTAGTTGGACTATTCTTGTAAAACTCCCTTGTGCACCACTTCAAATTTCAGTATATGGTATAGATGTGCAGGGCTTTTTTAAATGAAAGCAGTTATAGTGGTATGTAAATACAGATTTAAAATTCTAACTTTGACCATCAATTCTTACATTAACCCCAGGGTTTCGCTGCTATAACATCTGTCCCTCACCTCTTCCTTTGCAGTCAGTGACCTGCTTCCGTTCTCTCCCTGCCCACTCACTGGGTTAGCTACAGGACTCGGTCTTTTGTCCTGCCAAAATTCTGTGATGCCTTTTGATTCCAGTATACTTAATGTTTATAATTTTCATGTTCATTGTTGTTATCCGTATGCTGTCTTCAACTGCATGTTATGGATCCTTTGCTCTAATTGAACCGATCGGGAGCAATCACTGTGAAGAACGTTGTCAGAAATGGATCGTTCAGTATGACTGTCATCTCAGAATGACTCATTCGGAATACAGGTTACAGCAATAGTACAAACTGGTGGTTACTGTATTTAAGTTCCTTATTCATATCTCTACTTAGACCAGTAACTTTTACTCACTGGTGTTTAGCTTCTTTACATATAAATATTGTAAGAAAGTGACAGACACAAATACATTCTTACTCCTGTGGTGGTTTCTCTGCTGTTTTGTTGGGTTTGTTTTAGTTGATAACTACCTGAAAAACTTTTCTATATACCAGGATACAGATGTGACCAGACAGCATGGATAAAAAGAAAGAACTGAAAATAAATGCTAAATACAACACAATCTTTCCGGGATGTTGACCATAATTTTCTCCACTAGCAACTTCGTGGTTATAGAAAATTTGCATTAGGAAGTGTTGCCAACGCTAAGCTTTCAAACACACGCGTTAGTCCCAACGTAAGGAAGCAGTATTTTCCCATTTTTCTACGCTCTACTGACAGGCAGCAGAACTGAATTTGGCACGTGCTGACTCAATGCTACAGAACTGAATCTATTTCAGTGTATTAAATGTATTTTAGTATTTTTGCAGACGCTCGAATCAACTGCACTTCCTCTGCTAGCAGCAAATTCCACGGTTTACCCTTTAATGTCACGCCCCCTCAGAACCCTTTCCCCAGCACTTGTGGCTGTCCTGCAAACACCCTGTCCTTAAACCCTTATCTTTCAAGCTCGGCTTCGATCGAAACAGAAGGTTCCGGAAAATTCCCGGTACCCAACAGGAGAGCGATTCCGAAATGACCAGGATCTCACAGTCAGTTTGGCCGGGGAGCCAAACACCCGGCTCGCGCCGCTCTCCACGGGCACGGGCACGGGCACGGGCACGG
>NW_009242878.1:0-6031 GCF_000690835.1 Fulmarus glacialis | reverse complement strand
TTGGCTGCCTGCCAGGTCAAACCACAACAAGTACTTAAAATGTTTTACTGGAATTATTCTAATAGAGAATGATGCCCCTCCCCTGCCTATTTTATGATATAAAGGATGTCAAAACAGCCAGAGATTATAAATATTAACAGTTTATAACATCAGAAGCACAGATGTTACCTCACTGGTGTTCAGCTCTCCAGTTAAAAATATTTTTACAGCAGCTGACAAAGTTGGCAGTGACATGAAGCAAATGAACAAGAACAACAAAAATATCACTGAAAATTCAGTCACTAACTAGCCAAGCACACTGTATCTCCTCTCTTCCATGCAGGGAAATCCACTTGGCCCTTCCAGCAGTACATTACAGAGTTCATGGACCTTGACTGTCTCTGTGAACTTCTCATCTGCTAAGCCATACAATTTACCCTGTCTTTTATGCACTGCATTGTGGAAGACACAGGGTCTCTCCCACGCCTATTCCTTCTGCTGTACTAAAGGACATAATTGTTTTTACTATATCATAACCCACTGTCTGAATCTAATGATCTAATCTTACACTTCATATAGTTTTCTTTCAGATTTGGCATCCCAGTGAAGAGTGTTGAACTCCCATGGATTTTATCTTACTTCAGCTGTCTGAGTGGAGTCCCACGTTTCTTCAGGAACACTTGATTTGCTTTGATTGCAGTTCTTCTTTAATGAATAACATGTAAAAAAATCCTACAAATCTCAGCACCCACTGGTTCAGAGTCATGCCAACGTCACTATGAAAACCTCGCAGCAGCATCTCATAAAATGGTTCCCCGTCACACTCAGCAGCTGTTGGCAGGGAGCTGACTGTAACCTTAATTCCTCAGTTTCTACTCAACATGAACTATTACCGTTCTATTTCACTCCACTACTCAGGGCAGATGTCATTGAATGGAGGTTCACAACAAGTTCCCGCCTATCCTGCACTATCCCAGTGTTTACAGAAAGGTACAAATTGCCACACCCTGTTGCCTTGCACAGTCTCTTCACCACCTACACCATTTGCTTGCTACAGGGAAGCTTTGGTGTGACAGAATGAGGAGGCACAACTGGACTCTGGATGTGCGTTTGTCTTTAATTTCTTATTAGTGTTCAAAGCATCATTTTTATTACAAAGGGAGCATACCAGAAAATGTATTCTGTATCTGTATAATCAAAACATTTAGAAACAATTAATCCTTTTATCACTGACGTGCTATTTAATGACTTAAATGTCATTTCTTCAGTAGCAAAACTCAGCAGAAAAAAATGTAATCTATCAATATTATAAATGAAATGCTTAATGCTTGCATACATGTACTTATAGCTGCTTGCTGTCCCAAACTTTGAAGCTGGCCCAGTTAAAATCTACTCAGCATGCTTTCCTCCTCCCTTTCCACCCACCTTGTGTTTAATCCCATTCTGTCAGTACAGCAGAGAGATGAGGCTTCAATCATTAAAGAAATCTCAGTGGAAAGGGCAATTGCAAAGCTGCATTGTCTCCGTTCCTTCTTTTCCTGCTTTCTCCTGTAACTAAACAGACAAACATTCCCCCATTGCTAGCTTTCCTTTGAGTCTTCTCCTGGCTAAAATCTGCCTCCTGTGAAAAAGTCTCACAGAACTACTGCAGCTCTACATCCTCCGCTGTTCCTGAGGGCCTCTCTCCTCTGTATCCAGAGCCAGGCCTAGGAGTCCATGCATAATCTCACTGGCCAGGTTCTCTAGGTGGCAAACGGGAGAGTCCTGTGGCTCAAGGAAAGAGCAGAGTTGAAAAATCTTGTGTGAACAGTGACAAAGCTCAACATCCAGGTTCTTGGCTCTCTACCATCCCTGCGCAGTTGTTTACTTCAGTGCAAAGGGAGTATAATACACAGCGAAATCTAAATGCATTTGCTGCTTCATGTCTGAGTGGTACATATAAATCTCCCTCAAAAGTGGGAAGCAATAATAGCCAGCCCATATTTCCCTTCCCCACTGCTTTTTTTTATTTTTCACAGCTAGAGCTTGAAGTGAGTCTTGAGAGACCTGCAGCTAAGGGAAGCTGCCCTTAATACTCTGACCTTTCACACAAGCTGAAGAGCTACCCTTCAAATATTTACCTAAAATTCAGATACTAGTAAATTCCAGTGATCATCAGCAGACTCAGGATTTCTTCTATTTATCGATATGACCATAGAAAACAGATGGTTTAAACCGGTAACTAATTCAGTCCTGAAAGACTTCCTAATGAAACGAAACCAAAGTTTTGGGGCTTTTTGCACTCAAGACTTCTATTCACTGGTAATGATACTGTCCGTAATATCACTATGATCATTCTTTGGAATTACAGCTGATGAAGTTCTGCACTCTCACAATGTGACTTCAAGGGGTAGTTCAGGAGTGACTGCTGTGCTGTGAACTAGTTTGTGTTTCACCATGGAGCCACAGATCCACAACGCAAAGCTGGAAACCAGTTGCAATACAGGCATATTAAGAAAGCCCCATTATAACTGATTAAATAGAAACAGTTGGATTCATTACGTCTTAATACCAACATAAGAATTAATTTACCCACCTGCGTGCTTAACCAGCTCTGAAGTGCACACAAGGATGGGTAAATCATCTTTTCTAATGCTTCTGGGTTTCAAATTGCAAGCTGGTGTTGCTACCAACTCTGTTCTGACAGCATCGCCTTGCTGCGATGGCCAGCACAGTACTCGCACTGCCTAATAGGTTTCATCTTGAGAACAGCAATTGTAACAGCACTTTGTCTTCCATCTTCACTCAGTGACACTTCCATAAATCTATTTATATTCCGTTCTTTCCTGGCCTGCTTTTAACTTTCAAACGTATTGTCCCCTACTTACTTCACAAGGTCAAAGCGAAGACTCTTAACATGTATTGCCAGTATCTACCTCAGTTTACTCCAGACAGCAACAGTACAAGACTTCTACTTGTCCGTTTCTATACTAGGCCTCTTTCTTTTGACATCCATGGAACAAATAACAGATGGATCAATTCTAAGAGCAGCCTATGTACTGAACCGAACGCTGGGGGAAGCAGAAACAGGTCTGTATGCAGTAGGGTGACAAGAATTGGTCACAATTGAAACAGCCATTTCAAAACTGAAGTCAGAACTAGGAATAACTATTACAGCAAGAAATAACCACACTGTGTTTCAAAGAGACAGGTGGTAGAAGAACACATCACTGTCTATTCCCATACAATGTCTCATCTAAGCCATGCCCAAACCCCACACCTGTGGAGGTCAGAGATAGGTTTAGGAACTCCCTGTGAACTGCAGCACTTTCTTTTGCCAGATGACCATCGGTCCCTGAACTCGTCTTGCTGTACTTGCTCTAGAGGGACAGGATACCCATCAACTTAACCAGACAAAAGGCAGCATTCAAGGGATGGAAAGCACAGGTCAACAGAGGACTGCAAATGGCAGTTAAATTAAAAGGGGATTAGCTAACTAAAAAGTGATGGGAAGAGGGAACACTCAAGGGAAAGTAGTAGGGAGGCAAGTTGAGGGAGAAGATGGAAGAAGCCCACATTTGGAGCCAAGGTGAGATAAATAAGGGGTGGGGGAAGACTTGGAGCAAACAGCACACCAGCACTGGGAAGGAACAGTACTGAAGAAATATTCCCAACTCTGCAAGATCCTGGCTTTGACTTCACCTGCAGTACCTCCCAGTCACTGCGGAAAGGGGACAAGGGTGTCCTACTGTCATGTGTTTCCAGTGCTTGCTTTTTTGTGGGGGGCTTGGGAGCAAGAAACAGTAGGGGAGGGAGAGGGAAACACATACAAAAAATATACAGAAATGCACAATGTGGCAATTGCTTCAACAAAAAGTAACAGAAAATACGAAGCACTATTTATTCTTAAGAGTAAGTAATAAGGAACATAGCTGCAAGAGAAGCATAGCAAGCTTCCTGTTTACTTGGCTATTATTTTTTGCACATGTGTACTCTTTTAATGTAACCTCAGCTGCAAAAAGTCATATCCCATTGCTAATTTACAGAAACTAAGCAGAGGCTCTGTAACAGAGGTTAATTTGGGTTTAAAATAAATGAAGTGCCACTTAATCACATACCACTGATTAAGCTGATTAAAAGCAGTGTCTGGGACAAAGCCTAATTTTTTCTGACAAATTTTTCATGACTAGAGACAGACTTTTGTGAACTGGGATTATGCCTGTTCTAAGATCTATCCTCCAGGTCTCCAGTGTCAGTAGGCTGCTGTGACACATGAGGCACAAGGACAACCTCTCATGACTAATTCCAACAACTCTATATTGCAGCTGCCTGCCTTAGAGATAGTTCAATCCCAAGGGACTCGCTGCCTGACTTTGCCATTGGAGGCTATGAGCTCAAATTCCATTGGAATCAGTGGGGTTTTAATTGAGAAGCCTATTTCCTTTTGTCTTTCACCTGGCTTTGCATAGGACTTTGCTTGTTGCTCTGCTAAATGGAAAAATGTGTGAATCAAAGCATTTTGCACACATACTGGCTGATTAAGAGTAATTAACCTAAATGTCACAGAAACAAAACTAAACAGGAAAGAATAAAGAGATGTCACAGTTTATACACCTATTGTTGCAAATGGTGAAAGGCAATGAATCAGCTGTAAGAGAGGTTGGTTGTACCCATTTCACCTGTTTCCCGTCATTTAATGTAAATTAGTATTATGTTAAAATCAAACAAGTTAAGCCTAATCAAATCCTCTGAAACAGTGAGGTAAAGCTAAGTTCTCGAAGTAGAAAGTTCTGGTTCGCCCTCATGTTCACTTTTTGGCCCGAATTGAAACTTTAATCATATGGTCAAATCCATGTTGTTTTTTTTCCTGTGAGATCCCATCCCTCTTCAGAGCACTAAATGGGCAATTATTCAGCTTCCAGTGTGTGCATGCAGACCTTATTTATTGTTAAAAAAGGTATTTCTCTGACACAATGATTCTGCCAAACCTCTAGCCCAAGCACTGAAATGTAAAAACTATCATATTTTGCTTTTTAACCTGAGAAAGGACACACAACTTCCTATCCTTATTCAAGTAACGGAGTATGGAGCTGCTCTGTCCAAAATTAAGTTCACAGAAGTTTAGCAAAAAACTTTGTTTAAGAGGAAAAGAGGCTGAATAACTGCAGTGAGGCAGAGAAGCTTGAAGCATTCAAGCGCCTTTTTTGTATTAATGGTGAAGTCTGACACCTTTCCAGTGTGGTATAATAGACACTGACACAGGCTCATGCACAGATCTGTCCGATCTGCAGTTCTCGGATGACTGCTATATTCAGTGAGCAAGGTTGGGAAATCAGTGGGGAAGGCAGAAGGTTTTGCAAGGCAAGGCTGTGCCACTCACACCATGAGTAAAAAATATTTTATTAACAGCATTGTTATAATAGACTAAACTGTAAACCATAGAACTGCAGTCAGTCACTATTATCCCAGAAGGTGAAACAAGAACAATTATCCTTATCCCTTGTAAAATGTGTTTAGATTATTAAATCCCCTTTGTTAATCCAGCTAATTATTTAACCTATGACAAGTATTTTCTTCTATTCCTGTAGTACATCAGTCTTTCCTGTTCTAATCACTATGGTCCCTGATACCAAAAATAAGGCAATTTCAGTTTCATTGCCAAAAAAAAAAATCTCACATTAGGAAAAAAAGAAAACAACAGAGCTTACTGGTAAGGACAAAGAGACATTTGACAGCAGAACTCACAAATTAGCTAATCTCTCTTCTTGGACTCAGTCCTCTTTCGAGGGAGAATGTGGTCATACTACAAAACCATAACATTGACTACAACATTGAGATTTGTATAAAGAGTTGTCAGTCATGGCTGAGAAGCGCTAAGAGCACGATTAAAATGTCTAACTTCACATCGTGCAGAGCTCACTTTTAATAAAGACAGTCAATTACTTCCATAACAGATATTTCTTTAAAATTATAATCCTACCCAAATGCAATGATGCTTAAATGAGTGAAATTTCTGTGGACTGAGGCATGTAAATTCATAGAGATTATATCATAGAATCATTAAGGTTGGAAA
>NW_009242877.1:0-6466 GCF_000690835.1 Fulmarus glacialis | reverse complement strand
GCAGGAACAGCTGACAATGGAAAAATTTCCAATTCAGGTAAACAGAAAAAATACCCTTTTAAAATTTGATAATTCAACAAATGAGTTGTTCCATTCATGGATCTGTTAATGTGAAAGGATTATTATTATTGCTATTTTTTAAGGTTCCGGACATGTGAAATAGATGGTAGCAGTTAAGAAATAAAAATGTCTGAGCAAAACCTGGTGCAACTACCACTCATTTTATACGATCTCAGTTGTGATAGCTAGTTCTTTGGGTTCGGGGGTGGAGGATGCAGCCAAAACTTCATCTGTCCAATGCACATTCCTGCAGGAATAGAGCTTGGGATAGCTGCAGTGGTTCCTGCCTCCCAGCAGCCTAGCAGGGAAGGGGTGATGGTTTCTCTTGGTACGCACTGCCATTCAACAACTGGTTGGAGAACAGCTGAAAAGTGCCTGAAGCAAATGCCAGCACCTAAAGTGCTAAATTCACTATTATATTCTCAGAAGTGCATTGAAGCCCTGTGATCCCTACAACCTTTGATGAGAATACTTTCTCACCTGAAATGTTCAACTGTAGAAAAACATTCATTCCTTTGTCTTAGTGATCTTAAGAAGTTAGGTTATTTTCAAATGTTTCTCTCTTCGTACTTACTGCCTGTTTTGAGCTTCTAGCTTAATATGTTAACCTCTGACTGGCTGTAATTGAAACTATTCACAGTTATTAGTTTTGAGAAATCAAGCTTAAGGTATTTCAAATTGAGCATCCAAAATGATGTGCTGCATTTTTAAAAAAATACTGGTCTAAGGTGCTTGCTTGGAGGCACACAGTGAATCAGTACAAAACCAGGGGTAATTACTCAGAGGTTCCTGTCTTGAGTCCTTTATATAACAGATCCTGAATTAGGTAGTTTAAACAACCGACTTAAGTTTCCACTTTAAAACATGTGGTAACATACGGAATTAAAGTTAACATGGTATGCATGTGAACATGAATTATATACCTCAATTTTCTGCATTCATATTTCTATGTGAGTAAAATCTTTTTTGTTGCCATCTCATGTGGAAACACGAATCCTGTCAGATTCTTGTACAGCAGGTAATTATCATACTTAATTCCATTGGAATGCTTAATTACAGGCTGTTTGAATAACTTTGTCCTTAATTTCTTTGACTATTGACAGTCTCGTAAGTAGGTTTTTGTTCTGTTTGGTCTCTGAGGAGAGGGCCCAAGGAAGGAAAGTCACACGTTTCCTTCTCATCCCAGAAAGTCAAACAAAAACCTTTACCCTTACGGTAAATGGAGTCAATGCCAGTCTGTATGGCCTGCAGAATGTTAATGTCAGTATTTTTTTGCAGGCGGTGTCTTTTAAAAACTGCTGTGCTTCTCCCTCACCTTGTTATTCCATAAAAAATACTGCACCCTCAACAGTGGAAAATATTTGAGCGTAATAATGCTCAAGCCAGGTCCGTGAAACCTACCATGTGTACTAAAATCTTTTTTTCTAGAGTATGGGCTCACATGTACTTTGGGAGAGAAGTCCTCAGCCAACCAGGAGACGGGAAGAATCTAGAATTTATGAAGAGTTTGACTTCTTTGGTTTTTAAGGAAACAATTTGTCTTATCTGCTCAGGCATTTTAGTCCTACCACTGCGGTCTAGATTTTAACTCAGGAGAAAAAGGAAAACAGCTTTACAGAAGCATGTGAGCCTATTATATTGTGTGAGCCTGGGCAACAATGTCTGTGAAACTGCTACCATTGTTTCTGGTTTTTTTGGTATGATCAAAGCTCTGAAGGTTCATCCTCCCTTCATGGTTCATGAGATTGCCTTTAATTAGCATTGAAACTCTGGTTTTCAGATGATTTCTGAAACATATAAAAGTGAGCTTAGAATTATAAATAACCTTAAATCCTTCAAACCTTGCCTGTATGTAAGTAAAAAAAAAGTTTCCATGGTTAATTTGAGTCAGTTACCGTTTCTGACAATAAAGACAGGTATAGGTTGAGTGGCTAAATATAGTTTTATATTCAATTTATATTTAATTAGCAGGGCAGTTTTTGTGCCAGAAGCATACAGAATGACTTGCTGAATCCAGAGATAGACATATGCCTGTCTGTGAATGGACTTTAGCATCCTGACGCCTCCTTCCATCACATTTTAGCTCTCAGTGTAACATATACTCTTAACTTTAAGCTCTAGCTTTGAAAACCTTGGTCCAAGGTCCTTCTGTCTGGTTCGAAAGGAGTGTTTAGCTGTTGTTTTGAGAAATGAAACACAGCTACAAAAATGTCCCCTTTCAGTCTACATCCTGAGGAGAATGATGTTTGGGGGGAAAGTTAAAATTATGTATTAACGATGTGATTTATTCCTTTCCATTTGTTACTAGGACATTTCCACATCATGTAAATCTTGTGCCATATTCAGTGTTCATATCACTAGTAGATCAGGCCTGTGGCAAGACAATTTGGGATGAAAAGCACAGTCACCTTAAGGGCTCATTCCTTTCCTTGCTCCCCTTCGCATGGATTCATTTTGTGGGGAACAGGGATCGTCCCTCTTCAGTGGCCCACCAGAGCTCCCACTCTCTTCAGTCGGGATCTGCTGTTCTCCAGCTGCTTTCACAACAGCCCCATGGGACTGAAAGACAATATTGACCTCTATGTTAATCAGTACTTTAAAGCCAAGTGTGTTACGCTTTTGGTTTTGCTCTTTTGTGAGCCTGAAGTCAATTGGCATAAATTGCACACAGAACTCAAAGGCCTTTGCTTCTCCTTACTTACAAATGTTGGTGGAGCAAAGTAATTGAACTGTTAAACAGGTATCAAGGAGGTGATTTTTATTACTGTTCAGTCAGGTTTTTTCCCCCACCCTGCCCAAATAGGGGAAATCTATAACCAATATGTAGGTTTCAGATAGTTGCTTTTATGCCATCTCTTAGGCAGAAATGACGGCTTCTCTTGTGGAAGCAGGCAGTTTATTCATACGGGATGGCGGGAGCGCAGTGGGCACCGAGACAAAATCATGTCTGTTTGTCCAGCAGAAGCTGCTGTATCACTGCCTCTCCTTTCCCTCTCGTCACTTCCCCAGAAACTAGCTGGAAGAGACCATCAGCTCCTGGCATGCTTGCCAGTACAGTCACTAACAGGAGATCACAGATAAAACTGGAAGCAAAGTAGTCCAGCTGCAAGGAGGGTCTCTGCTGTGCCGTACCGTGCTCCCTTTGCCAGCTTCGTGCCCTGATGTGTTAGTCTCCTCCCGCAGGGGCAGCCAATCCACGCCGGACCGCGCTCACCGCTTTTTTGGCTCTCTCCGGGTTCACGTTCCCGTCCTCTGTAGACCTTGGCTTTATTTATTCTTGATAAAAGCAGTGGAATTGCATTGCCTTTGTGTAAATTTTTTATCATGAGACTTGACATAATTGTCTTTCGTGCAAGCTTTTTCTTTTGTTTACACAGTTTTTGGCATTCCAAGTATCGTCATATTAAATGTTTGTTTATGGAAAGATAATGGTCCTAAAAACCTAGAACCAAATATCCGTACCCATAATTACAGCACCTGCCCTTATTAAGTTCAACCTAATGTAAGAAAAAATGTGCAGATTCCCCTTTGTTTCAGTGGGGTCACAGTTTAGTGTGGCAATTTTTAGCTGGCGCTACAGAAGGAAAGAAAAAAAGAAAAGAAAACGATTGCAATCCCACCATCAGCCATTTGTTCCTGTCCCCTACACCATGCTGGCACAAACGTGTAAAGCTTCATGGTGACCTTAGTCCAGGAGGAGACTGGCTGAAAAATACATGGGTTTTTTTTTTTGCTTGTGAGTTATTTTTCACTTGGATGCTTCGCGATGCTTCTTGTGCTGGCAAACAGGATGATCCTAGAGATGAGAACCATTTATTGTATGACAGTGTAGGGGAACCCAAAACTTTTTTTCTCACCTTCAAGAGCAAGGTCTGTTTACAATGCATGTCAAACTACAGCCTTTGCTTGGGGGTTTGGTGGTGTATTTTGGTCCAAGCGTTGCATGTAAGTCTTTATATTAGTGTATGCCTCACTCTTCCAGATTCGCAGTGACCTACCATTCAAGAATGTGAGTGGTGAAAATGCTCCTTCAGCATTATGTAATAAATAAGTGCTAAGCAATAGTCATGAATGCAGTCTTACCACCTTTTTGTATCTTTGACAGCTGTTTCAGTCAACAATCATGCTGCACTTGCCCAGTTCTGCAGAGATCAGGAGATCAGGCTGGTTGTGGTTGGTCCAGAGGTTCCTCTTGCTGCTGGTAAGAGAAAGCAAGCTAAAAATCATAGCCTTTATAACTTAGGAAGAAAAGTAAATTGTAGTCCCCATCTTCTGTGCACCACTCAACAGTATCTGAGTGTCTTCAGTAGGAATGGAAACAGATCCTCCGTGGCAGTTTCCCTGAAATTCAGGGTTGTGCTGTGATGAAAATGAATTTCTGAAGGGTTTTGTGTGAGCAATATAACAGTTAAAATATCCTTAAATGTTCAGTTTCTTTTTAAGTGCTTGGAATTAGTAAAAGAGGTATCAAAGTGTTTCCATATAGGAACCTTAACTAGAGTTTTGATTTTCCTATGGAGTTTTCATTTTTTGAAATAGTAATAATTTGGGACTTGGTTAAAACATTTATAAACATGTTGATAGTTTTTCTGTTTCAACCTTTCACATGATCAACAATTGTCATCTTTAGAAAAGACTAATGTCAAATTTTTAGCTAAAAGCTATAGTAAAACAAGGGGGGGTTGGCATCTCTTACCAAATGCAGTGGATCTTCTTAGCGCCAGATATTGCAGAGTTACCTGCTCCTGATTACAGTGAAGAATGCATCTTTTTTACCATCCATCTGGTAAAATAGGCACTGGATAGAAATATATGGCTTATCATTCCTGACATACTTGTTCCAACAAATCAGTGCATCTGTAGACTTGGACGACATGACTCCTATAAATCATCTAGTGATTTATAGAATTCTTTTGTGTTGTCATTTTTAGGAATTGTTGATGACTTGACAGCAGCTGGAGTAAGGTGTTTTGGTCCAACAGCAAAGGCAGCTCAGCTGGAGTCCAGTAAGAGCTTCACCAAAGCCTTTTTGGATCGTCATGAGATCCCAACTGCGAGATGGAAATCTTTTACTGATCCTAAAGCAGCATGTAGCTTTATTGACAGGTAAAATTCTTGTCATTTTAGAAATTTTTTTTTTATAGCAATGTACAGTGTGCTAGGTATCTAAAACAAACAATCAAATGATTACTAATGTGTCAATACTTTTGGCTGTGATAGAACATCTGTAAAGATTTTAGAGGATAATCTAACATGACACTATCACACTGCAATAAGTCTCATAATTACATGGTTCTTATTTACTGCTCTTCAATGAAAATAGAGTTCAGCATTCAGTTTACAGGAGAATATAGGACAAGTTTTTATTTTTTTCAAATTGCCTATTGTGGAAACCCAGCTGGCAGTCTAATAGTCATTATGTTCTGCCTTCTTTGTACCTTTTCTCCACAAATATAAGTCCTGCATTGGAGACTTACTCAGCAAATGATGATCTACTTATCAGAATACAATCCAGGTGACCCAGAAATGATACAACAGTAAATTATTAAGAGGAAAGAACCTTTCAGAACAGTAATGAAATTCAGTGGTCGGGAAAAAACAGGAAGCAGAAATCCTTTACAGGCATAGCATAACAAGAGAAGCCTGGTTTTTATTTGTGCGTTATTCAATAAGGTAAAACAGTTGCTATGAAAACCGATAAGTATTTTGATCTTTCAACTATTAAAACGTTCAAAATGCATTTGCAATACAGCGTATTTACTGTTGAATCTCTTTTCTCTCTCTTTGAAGTGCAAACTTCCCTGCTTTAGTTGTAAAAGCTAGTGGCCTGGCAGCTGGCAAAGGCGTAATTGTGGCTTCAAACAAGGAAGAAGCCTGCAAAGCTGTTACTGAAATCATGCAGGTGAGTAGAAATGTCATGCACTAACTGGAGGAGTTCTCACACAAAATAAGTTGTTAACCATCTCAGAGTCTCAAAGATATTCTTTATGTCTATGTAATAGGAATTTGGCTAAAAGCCATCAAATCTTTTACCCATTATTTGGACAGCTATGAAGCTCTGCCATATTTATTGCTTGAGGCAGGGTACTCTTTCTTGGCATAGTTCCTGTAGGTTAAAATAAAATCGTTCTTAATGAAAACCATATGGATTCCCTTTTTTTTTTTACCATTTGAGACTGCTGCAATCAAACAGGTACTACAGTGCTGTAATATTAACACCGTGATTGAGCTGGATCTTGACAAGCAACATCAGCTTTAGGACTCCAGTCGCACAGCACTTAATCGAGTAGTAAAATTCCAGTGGAATTATTTCAAGTTAAGTAGGTATTTAGGTGTTAGGTATTTAGGTATTAAGTATTTAGGTAGGATATTCAACAAACTGTTCAGATGAAATCGCTTCATTTCG
>NW_009242876.1:0-6450 GCF_000690835.1 Fulmarus glacialis | reverse complement strand
ATAAAAATATGTATTTATATACATATACAATATAAGCTTATATACACACATACATATGTATATCACACACACACATTACACACACATTTACACACACAAAGCTCAAACTGCAGAGGGGAATATTTAAATTGGGCATCCGTAGTTAGAAAGCCTGATGTTCACAGAAAGTTGCTTAGGAAGCAAAACCCATCAGAGGCATTCTGCACACAGCCACACTAAAAAAAACGTTCTGGTTTAGGGAACTTCAATCACATTTTGTTGGCTTAAATATAACAAAGATTAAAACAAAACAAAAAAAACCTTAAGTGGAAGCCACATGTTCCTCATTTTGAAATTCATCTGTTTTCCTTGTGCAAATCCAGCCTTCAAAATTGAAGTCTCAATTGGTTTGGTCTCTGCTTAGCTTAATTACATTTCAAAAAAGTTAATTTACTGTAATACAAACTGCTCTCCATGTTTGATGCTACAATCTAGGCTGTGCACAACACTCCCTCTCCATGAACTGAATTCCACTGCAAATCGTTAAACATCTTACTGGCACATAAAGATCATCAATCTCTAGGGATCTCAGGTGCACTGTTACGTACGTATTACAGCTTTCACAAGCCCAACTACCAGAGCCAGTTTTACCCTGCCTGCTTGGAAAGGCACTAATCTGGGATTAGTTTTGCATAACGCTACCTCAAGTACACAAGTCAACATTTACAGCAAAGCAGATAAATAATCCCCTTGCACACTTCTGTGGGGCAAATACTTACTAAGAAGGTCTTAAGGTTCAACAATTCTGCAGAAAAGCTCTAAAAACTTGTATTTAAGAATACAGGGAGAGGAGATTTGATACCTATCACATGGCAAATCCGAACAGGCTGCAATTCAGAAACCAAACCCCTACTGGTTTCAGAAAAACCTCCTTGGTTTACCAAAGCTTAATTATACTTAAAGCATCTTAGCAAAAGGAACTAGAGGATGTGCATCCAGAAAGCTCAGCAATCTGATCTGTTGCTCTGTTTGACACCTATAGGAATCACCAGTAATGTCTCCCCATGGAAATTAATCGGAGTAGGAGACTGACCCAAAATGGAGTTACCCTTCATTAACTGAGTCCACATTCTCAAGTCTACACCAAATCCATGATAGCTCACCACAGGAAATTAAATTCCATCTGCTAAACAGAACTTCACTTCTCATGAATGCTGAAAAAGACATATCTAAAAATAAATTTGCCTAATAAATTGAGCAGTTACCAGCAAACATAAAAATAAACTATTTCAAAGAGTGAGAAAAACAACTTTGAACAGTTTTTGTATCAGAGTTGCTTAGATCATTTGTTAGAGCTGTGCTCACACAATAACTTCTTTGTAGGGCTGAACAAATAGCCCACAATACACTATTCAGCTTTAGTGCAATCCATAACATTAAGTATAAAAAGACAATTATTGCTAGTCAAAATGTAAATTGGTCAACAAAAAGGGTTTATGGTAACTGCGACTGGCACCTCACAGCATAGGCGAGACAAAAGATAACAAGCTATTAGAGCCTGAGAACATAACAAAATTAGGCACTGCGATCTCTGCACTCCGTAATCAGAGAAAAGGACAAAAGTCTCTTCTTTCTGAAGCTCTGGGGAGGCTGCTGAAGTACCCAAGTGTTGGGTGCGCCTACGTAAAAGGAAACAGTTTAAGACAAGGCAGTTGGGTGCTTGCACTCTCACTTGGAGGAGCAGACTGGGGGGACTCACGTTCTGAACTAAGGATTTTTTTGAGGACTCCTTTTCAATGTGCTGGAACAACAAGGAAGCTGTTAAACTATTTTAATGATATCACTGCTTTCCCAGACATTGTTTGAATCACCAATTCTTACTGCTTCTTACTTAAAGAGACCCTGGAACCCTGTCTGTCATCTCCATCAAAGTTACTTGCCATGCAGCTGCTAGAACTAGTTTTATAGCTTAGACCGTTTTGCTGAAGTTTGCTCCCAGCCACCTTAGCAACACACCATTTTTAGTCTTTTGTCATTTCTTGCATTTTAATACACATGCTCCAATCTTGCTGGTATCCCGCTCCTTCTTTCTCCTCAACTTTTCTGATAACCATTCCTTCTTCTTTATCTACATCACTGTTCTTCAATTACAATAAAGAGAACAAAAGATTAAAAACCAGACTTTCACAGGTGGGTAAGTAATTGCTCTAAAACAGACAGTGTTACACATCTGTAATACGGTTTTGTTTCAGTCATCAAATGCTCTACATAGGCAGCCATTTACACAGGGAATAAGTTAACAGTTTCTTGGCAAAGTAACAGTTTGGAGAGCACTTTCCCTCAAAAGTCAAAGACTGCCTGGCACATGAACATGTTTAGGTAAAGGATGAGATCAGTCTTGAAGTGAAACATTACATACCCTTTCAGCTCCGTACAACTATGTCACTCTTCACTACTTCTTCTGTATTTGAAGCCAGTGGAACAGACAACTATGTCCTCAGCTCTGTAGACATTCAAGACCAAAGCGACTGCTCTTCCAAACCTTCTGTCCCTACAGAGTAAGATAATACTGTTCATCATGTGATACAAAACTGACACAGGCCCTAACTTGAAGGTTAATAACTTTCCTAAAGATGACAGAAAATAGAAAAAGTAACTGCTTGATTTTTTCCAGTCCTTTAACACTCATGGGAAGCATTCAATTAAAATAAATTAGGACACACTCGAAAGACGCTCAAAATCTCCATAGATTTAGCTATAATGGGTTACTTTAATATGAGTGCATTTATTCCCATACTAAAAATGCTTTTCTAACTAAAATAGTTTAATCCCTCAAAGGAAAAGTAATTCAGTTGAAGACCACAGGTTTCCATTTTGTGGGTTATGCCTCTGTACACCAGACCTATTTTCCAATTCCTAGCCAAATACCTTTCAAAAAAGTAATCTTACAATTTAGAGTTAAAATTTCCACTCTTCCAAAAAGACTTTGGGACATCTTTTAGGAAAGAATGATTTAATATTGTTGTAACACAAGTTTCAGGGATGCTGCGCATTTTCTTTTGAGGTTACTAAAAGTTCTGTCCCTGCCTTTAAGGCCACATATATTAAGCTGTTCTCCCTGGTGGATTTTCTCAGGTGAAACATGAATATTGATGGTTGTCTGTGTAGATCCAGCAGTAGAATCAGGTGCCATAATAATACAGTAGAGTCATTACACAATAGATAGATGAAAAGGCATGGAAGATGGTAGGAAAAATAAAATTCAGGTTGTTTGGGTCTTCGCAGTGGTGATCTGCTGAAACTTCCAAAAAAAAAAAAAAGGATTTAAATAAAAGAAAGGAAATTGAAATAACTGGGAACGTGAACATTATCAGTGTAGCATCTCATGCTACAGTGCAGATCACAGATCAGTTCTGCGCTCCTTACGCTGGCAGGAGGAGGCAGCAAGCCCGGGGTGCAGATCACAGCTTACTGTGAGACTGCTCCTCTGCTGACTAGGACAATGCTCAACCTGCTGAGAAAACCACTTCAAGGTTATCAGAGAGGGTGAAATACGCTGCTGAGAGGGTGACCTGAGGAGATCACAGGAGACCTCCTTAGTCCTACTGCTGTGCTGCTATGCTAACTTCAGTTTCCCAAGTGCCCAGCCCAACTATATCCAGATTTTGAATGAGACAGCATTGTAATACACTGTACTTCATGCCCTCTCTCAAACAGGGATGCAGTGACAAGTACTACCACAGCACCGACCAGTGCCACAATAACGTACCTCCTGGGGAGGGCACGTCACATACGCCCAAGCAGCCCTTTCAGCAAAACGGATGACTTGGAAACACTGATATGAGCAGAAAGGCTTTGGAGAGAGGGGCCACACAACATTGGAAAAAAGACTGTAACTTAATATTCAGGTGGCTAAACAGACACAGCATCTTTTACATCCTCAGTTCCAGAGGGCTATACAGAAATCCATGCACATACTATCTGCCAAGATGTTTGTCTCGCAGCCCTCAGACTGCATTCTGCCTTCAGAAGGTGGCAGTCAAGCTCTCCGCCATCAGCCTCCCTATGCTTCCTAAAGGCACAGAGGAAAGAAAGGTCACAGGGATTGTCACAAGATGATAACATATCCTGCACAGAAAAGCCCTGCTAAAATTTGACTAGGAAAGAACGAAGAGTTAGAAAAATAAGAGTATAAACGCAGCCTTAAGAATCGCTACCTCTGACTCCTCCAGCAGGTGGTGGAGAGTGCAGATTTGGTAGGAACTTTGCCTTTAGCCTATCTTGTAAGTCTGTCTTGCTGGGAGACAGTTTCCCGACAAGAAGGTGCTTGAACCTGCCCAGCCCTTATAGCCAGAGTGCTTCTTCTCTAAGAGGAGGTACAGCAGAGATGAAAGGGAATGAACAGAAGTACCTAACAGACCCCACAGAGAACAGTAGCTGAAACATGTTCCTGAGATGACAACTTCTGCTTTTCATAGACGTTAACAGTCTCTAACTGGAACCACTTCAGGTTACACTATGGCTTCCTTCGCCATTCAATGAGAATACACTGCCCATACAAGTGAATCACAGAGGCTAATTCTGAGCCTTGTAAGAGAGAAGAATATTCTTTTAACAAGTTTGAAATACACTGAACAATCGCCTGCCTCACTAACAACATCTTACTGTCTCCTGGGTCCACCTAGTCAGTGCAGCACCAAAACCAGCAAGGTGCTGCCCCGTGATTATGGTTCCAACCTGCTATAGGAATACAAAAAGCTTAGTGTTGCAACAGCTTCAAGGCTGTGCTCTTTGTTCTCATGGAATGGCAAAGTCCATCCAACTCGCACTTCTCCACAAGTAACAGAAGTTAAAGTTCTAACCTTCAGATAATAATATGTTTCCCATCACCATTATACCGGAAAAACTGGCCTACTCTTACCATACATCAGGAGCAACAGTTTTTTGTTTTAAAATCAAAGCTTATTAAGAAATAAGAGGAGATCTCAAAATATGCACTAATTACACAGAACATTCTAAGGAGAGGTATTCACAGGACGTAGTCAGAAACAGTTATTACATTCAAAAGATACTCAAAGACAACCACAGGAAAAAACCTTTAAGGTGGAAATAGTGCAGAGGTTCCAGCTAAGAGGCTTGCTTCCAGTATACTCACCTTCCTCATTGCTACTACCCACTTAAAAGCTACTAAGTCTCCTCCTATCCTTTCCCACAGAAATTACAAGTACCATTGATTTCAGCTGTTAAGTAGGACAAGAAGCTTAGCTCAAATTAATAAGTAGTGCTCACCTCCCATTGCGCAACTGAAAACATGTTTTTTCAAACTCTCATCTGAAAACACGGGATGAAGCAATTATTACAACTATCACTTATGACCAATAAGGAACAAAGAAAGGTCCATCCTATGCCACAGAAATAATGGATTGAAAGAAAGAGGACTGACATAATGAAGCCCATTTCAATAGGTAAATTAATGCATTAAGAAGAGCTTATCTGTGTTATCATAAGGTAAGACGGTATAAAGCAATTGACCTATCTGGCAGGAACTGGGATGAAATAACCTTAGAAGAGCAGAAGTCCCAACTTTAAAACAGTACCAAAAGCCACTGCTCAAACAAAATTCACATGCTCCAAGGCATAAAAGAGTAATATCACATTCTTTCCACCTCAGAGCGCTCAACCCGTATTAACATTAACTAAACCAGGATACCCACTTGTTGGTAAGCACATGGCAGAGAAAACAAGGACAGGAGAGAACCCTGAAGAAATGTCGTATGTGCAGTTCAAAGTGGATAACCTGGATTCACAGCACTTTATAGATAAACAACCACTATCAAACAAACTTATTACCCCTTCCCTCAGGTCACCTACGTGACTTGCCAAACACCTAAGAGGCAAAACTGGAACAAAACAGGAATCTTACTCCTTTATTATGTTCTGTAAACACTAGGTGACATTGGCCAGAGAACTAAAAACCAGACAAACACATCTAGGTGCTTAACTTCAGTCAACAGATATGAGACATTAAGAGTCTTCACGGGTTTGAGCCTAACCACCCAGGTCCACAAGACAAGTCACAGCCTCTAGGAACACGGACAGTTGGCGTGACGCGGAGGATGCGGTCAGCAACCTGTGGGAGAGCACAATACACTTCTACAGAAAAGAGAAGCAAAGACCATCGGTATCCGACTCTTCGCAGCTAGAAGGATGAATTTCTCACTGTGTCATCAGGCATCGTCCCTGGGGCCAAAGCAGGGCGATTCTGTCATACAGTTTCCGGGGTTTTGTCCGGCGTGACGTGGAGGCGTCCCGAGCAGAGCAGGTCTCCGGTGGGACGGGGATGAATTAGCAGCACGGCAGCTACCGCCCTAACGACGGCGACCCTCCCGCCCTTCCCGCGGCCTGGGGACGGCTCTTGCCCCTCTCGACCTCCTTCACCCTTGCAACGCTCAGTCTGCGGTCGCTTCCCGC
>NW_009242875.1:0-6213 GCF_000690835.1 Fulmarus glacialis | reverse complement strand
GATTCTATGATTCTATGATTCTATGCTTCACAGCAAACTATTAAGGATACTTTTAAGAGTTTTAAAAGAGTAGTGATTAAGTAATGCTGCTGAAAGAAGCAAGTTTTAAAAGTAATCCAGAAAAATCACAAGACTTGATGTATTAATCGTTCCTTTCCTCCTTCCATACCTCAGAATCCACTGCTGCAAACCTCTGGGCAACTCATTACCACTTCCCTAAACAGAAGCCAAGTCACCAAGCTAGTGGTGTATGTTTTTTCTGCGTCAACATTCCTGAAGTATAAAGTTATCCAAAGACCGCTAGTCAGAGAAATTCTCCTTCTTATAAAACATAGCTTAAGGGGATAAAGCATCGGGTCTTAGTGCGGATTTCTGTCTGCAACTTGAAATTGTTTATCTTCTTTTTCCAGTAAAATTCTAACTTCTTTATTCCAGACGGTCGGTTATAGAACTTAATTTACAAAACCAGTTTTGTTGCCATGTTAATTAAGCATAGGAAGGTCGTCTTTAAAAGGGCATTGTGTGCTGTTTTTCCCCTATCCTGCAGTTTTTAGTCCTAAGTAGAGTGGTTTAAAAAAAAAAAAAAATTAAACCAGTGAAATTGTTTCCATTGCAATCAGTGAGTTTTTGAACCAGGGCCACTTATGCAAATTAAACAAAACTGAGTGAGCCATTTGCAATGCATAATTTAGCTAAAAATGTTAACCTCTCCTTCTGTTCAAGGCTTATCCACAAGCAGATCACACATTCCTTGAATTTATTTCTATTTAGACATGCTTTCTGGTAAAAGAATAATTACTCTAGTGGCTTTATAATCACAATTACTCATGAGTATTGGGTAACATTTATTTATAGTTGTCTGGTAGTAAGTACAGATTTATTTATTATTTCTATTTCTAATTCAAATCATGGGGTTTAAAATATTTGCAGCTAAAATTGTGTAACATTTTCTTTAAAGTAGGACCTGTTTGTCTTATTCTTAATATTCTTAACATTTTCGGAACCAGATTACAGGTAGATGCTCTGTCTGGTACTGTAAAGAGCTTCCAGAAAGGGGATTCTTCAAACTGCCTGTACTTTAAGCCTTCCTATTTCCATAACAGTTGCAACACATGATCTAATTCTGTTTAAAATGGTATATCTGGCTTGCTTTTGTGAGGGGTAGTAAAGACAGAACTGTAAACACATTGTTTTCTAGGGGCCCTTTGCGCGCGGAGGAAAACTTGCTGACCATGCACAGACCTCACTGGGAGCCCTGTGACCATATTAGCACACTGTAAATGTTAATATCATAGAGCCCATCTCTCGGCTTTGATTTCTAACAGACTGGGCAGCATAGTGATGCAGCCTCCTGTTGTTTGGTTTGTAAGACTTGGTGAGCTTGCATCTGTTCCTGTCAGATGCAGAAAATGTAGCTCATCTGCAAAAAAGGTGTCAGATATACTTTCTAGAAGCCCAGCTTCTAATACAGGAGACTATGTTGTTTGGATAACAAGATATGGGAGCAGCATTTTCTTAGTTTTCTTCCATAAATGCAGGAAACAGGAAGTGCAACTCAGTAGGTAGGACTTTGGCTTATGAGAAGAGTAATACTTTCCTATCATAATAATAGCTGTAGAAGACTAAAGAGAAACAATTATTCTTAGTAAATTATAAACATATTCTGCCATAGAATGTTTGTAATTAGCTGGTATCATGTGATTTTGAATAAGCAATGTCTTAAACTTATGAGTATTTAACTGCAAGGAAGAAATGTAGATATTCTAATACGTTTATTGGCATGAAAATTCTAGTGCTAATAAAGCTAACGGTTTATAAAAGAAATAAAACAACAGAATAATAGAAATACCAATTATAGCAAGATAATTATGTAGATTGTTCTCAACATAATTAACTAAACAACATAAGACATTGATTGGCTGTTACCCATAAGGAATAAAAAAAAATCATATAAAATTTTAAATAGAAAAAATGGAACTACATTATAAGCACCCATTTTAGATTTAGTTCCTATAAGGGCAGAATATTTCTGCTGCAGCTTACTCAGCATCCTGATCCCCAACTGGTATTCCCTTCCAGTCTATATCACACCAACAAGGCTTAAATTAGTGAAGATGTGAATATGCTAAAATCAAAAAGATCCCAAATGAAGCTTATCTTTTATTTGTTAGACTAAGACTTTTGGATTTACTGTACTCCATTAAAATATTTTTTAATCTCAAAAATTTGTTATATATTCCTCCCAAATGGAATTAACCATCTTATCAAGGCCAACATCAGTCACTGACACATGATTTTAATTTTTAGTAATTGATTAGTTTACCCACAGAAGCATGTTTTCCTGCTGTCTAAGACAGGAACAGGAAGGTTTCTTAGTAAATATCACACACCTTTTATTATCAAAGGGAACAAAAATTTTGTCTTACCTTTTTTCCTGAACTACAACACAGCTTCTGATAGCGTTTGCCTTGAAATGCCACAAAGCATGAAGATGTTAGGCCTTGCTTCTGGTTTTCTCATATTTTTATATATTATATCTGACACTTTCTTTAATATATGTGTATTTATTCAGCCTTCCTTCCTATAAGGAATAATCTCCATCCCTTGGGAATGCACTGAGAATAATTTCCTAGCTCTAGGAAGCTAAAGGAATTCTACTTGGTAAACCACAGCAGTGCTTCCCCTTTAAATGTTTGTGTGAACTGTCAGAGAATCTACTTTACCTCTGTAAGAAAACATGTATGATCATTTGACTGTTACAGATTCAAGATTGAAGAACGCAGACTGAATGGGAATAAAAAGAAGCAGGGGGGAGCAGGGAGGTGTCCTGTACATGAGGCATTTTTCAGGAAAGAAAATCTCAATTTGACCTGAGGACTGAATGTTAAATGAATTTGGATTTTTATATTAAGGCAAATTTAGAAGATTATTTCTACTGGGGATAAGGAACTGAACAACCTAATTCAGTTCCTGTGGTAAGACTCATAAGAATTGACTGCATCCTCTATTAACTTAATGATTTGATTGCTGAATGTATTAATTCGATGGTCTGTGATTTAATTTAGTCCCATATCTGAGCTTGATTTTCTAATTATAATGTCTAATTTCATGGATTAATAATTGACAGTGGTTTGGATTTATGGTGACTGGCTTGCTTTTTTGTTTGGTTGGTTTATATTTTTTTATAAAACCTGCAAAGATATATAAAAGCAGATTAAATGAGAAATTATTAACTTATATTTGCAGTCTTAAAAAGTTACTGAAGTACATTCTTTTGCTTAACCAACTATTGATTCTCTCCCTGAAATCCACGAACTGATTCCCAAACAGAAAGACGGGGTGAAAAGAACGCCAGGGTTTTGCCAGGTTATGTGTGAGTCTAGGTTGCATGTTTTCTTGTTCCCATTATATGATACCACTTCCACTTCCTGTGTAGTCTAGTGAATTTTGAAATAAGAATACCTTATGCACACATGAACTTGAGCACAGTGGTCATAAAAGATGTGAAAACCAAGATCTTATAACTCAGTTCCCACAAACAGGAAAAAAACTATTTTTAAATAGTTGTAAGTTGTAAACGCAATAGCATCATGAACATAGTAGAAACAATCTATAAATCAGAGTTAATATTTTTTAAATTATTTGCCTGTTGCAACTTGCATGAAAATAATGTAAAAAGGAGAAACAAAATTATGCAAGTTTTCTGCTCTACTCTGTTAGAATACTTTATTATTATTCAAATAACATATAAGTTTGCCTTCGGATTTTTCCAGAAATTCTTCTTTTTTTGGTATAAAATCTTGCATGGCAGTAAGAAATGTCAGAGCTAAAAACACAGTTAAAAGCTTCATCCTTGAATTGTCAATTTATTCTTTTGTGCAGAGATTGAATGTAAAGGTCCGTACTTTCAGTCAGTGATGTTGACAAAACCGACATATAAATGAAACAACTTACAGCTGAGATTCTGTGTGCATTTGACAAGCTATAATGGAATTGTTTGCAAAGTTTTATTGAAATCCCTGCTTCCATTTATCTTTGTTAGCACAGCTACAGAAATCTGCGATGTAATATTCCTGTATAAATTAAACTAAGTATAACAGAATTAGGCAAGGAGAGGAAAAGAGAATAGCATATTTTATCCTAAAGGAAAAAAATTTTTGTAGGAAAATATTTATACATTATTACTTTGATTTTTATAACAGTTGGTTTGGGTCCATTTCTTTAAGAATGCCTAAAACTTGCAAGAATCTATAACCAAGGATGTCGAATAATTTCCTGTCTCTCTTTTGTCAGGAGGGGAATTTCCATACATTGGTGAACTTTAATCCAAAGGCTTCTTCTTAACAATGGACAGGGTAGATTATCATTCTTAAGTGCTTTGTTCTCTTTTGCTATATGATGCATGATGAAAAGGTTCAGAGCAGTCTAAACTGTGTTTGTGAACAAGGGACTAAGTTTGTACAAGCACTAATTCTCAATCCACCAAAATGTTTAACTGATGCATAAAGGTAAACATGCAACAGGCCTCCAAAGTCAATTGAAATCAAATGCTTCTACCCATAGGTGCCTATGAAAAAAGCTAACTGGAAAATATCGGGAAAGAAAGTCTTATCTTGAATTCAATTATATTTTCATATGAATATTTTATATGGGCTTTCATAAGACTCCAAAAGTTCCTGTGACCTTGCAGTTAGTGACCAACTTCAAAAATACCATAAAACAGAAATGTCATTACAATAATGATACAAAAGTGTAAGTACAGCAAAAACAGCTGAAAGGAAAAAAAATATCTTGGAGAGTTTATACAAGTTTTCTGAGAAATGGGAAACAATTTTTTTCTGCTCATTTAAAGTCTAACTGCAAGAATTTATGTACCTGCCTTTCATGATGATTCAAACTAAATGATACAGGAGATCAAAATATCCAAAATGTGCCAGCACATATTAAACTGTACCATGATTCAGCTGAAGTTCCTAATAAACCCAGAAGTTTAAGATAATTACAGGTAGAGAATACGTTGCAACACTGAATTGAACATCCTTTTCAAGAGAGAACAGCCCAAGTCAGTTAGCCTTTCGTAACCCATTTCTGTCTGCTGTCCATTACCTTACACCACCTTCTCCCCACATTTAAACCTCTGCACTGCTGAAGAAAAGGACTCATGTTTTGACTCCAGAAATTAGTCTACATTATTTAATTTTCTGAAATTGGCTCATTTAAAATCCATTTAATATTTAAATTGTTTCATTATTTTTCAGAAAATTAAGATCTGCGTGCTTACATGAAAATTATGCAACGGTGTGGGATATTCATCACAAAATGTCATAGTGTGGATAAGACCCTACCTAAATGGCAAGAAAGCCAAAAGAAGATGACCAAAAGATAATCACTGTTTCAGAAAAAATCCCAACAATTTCTCAAGACGAAAGTTTTAATGATCCATTTTACCCTGCTGAAGTCAAACTAGATAAAAAATATCTACGTTAAAGAAAATCGAAACATATATTGTTGGGTTTTTTTAAGAACAGTCAAACATTTTTTTAAAGCTCTATTCACAATGTTAACTGAACAATTAGCTAAACACATTTGATTGTTTTGTAATACAAAAGAACAAATTATATTTCACTGTTTAATTTTCAAACCATTCAACACGATTGCTTTTAGATTAAGTCAGTCTGTTCATATTAATAATAGGTGTGTGCCAAATCCTAAATCCTATCATCCTTTGTGGCTAGCCAACTGCACTCTTAATATTTTCCCTTAAGCATTTTCTAGTTCTCTTTCTTAAGTAAAAATACAGCACCTTCAACAGGGGGCTAGAGCATTTAAGAGGAAATAGAAAAAGGAGGATGTATGTGTTTTAAATAAAAGTTCTAAATTCAGAGCTGTTCATCTGAGTTTGGGTGAGAGGCTTCCACTGGATGGGGGAGGAAGAATTTTTGCTTTTTTTTTAAATTAACATTTTAAAATTATTTTCTTAAATGGTTTTGGACAAATGAAGGGAAAATGAAAATACAGAAACCTGAAAACAAAGCAAAAAATTCAGGAAATGTTTATAAACACAAAAAAATGACCAAAAAAAATGACAAAAAAAGGATATTAAAAAATATTTCATCATTTCTCCGCATTCATTCAGTCCTGCAATCTGTGTTGGCTACATCACTGATAACACAGAGAAGGACTGTGTGCCATCGGCAGAATTTTGGCTTCTTT
>NW_009242874.1:0-6355 GCF_000690835.1 Fulmarus glacialis | reverse complement strand
CTATGATTCTATGATTCTATGACTTGACCCCTAATGGGACAAAAGAAAGATGACTTTCATGTGACCACTGGGAAAAGCACTACCGAGGCCCTCCAAGAAAACTTCCATAAAAGATGCAAAAAGAGAGGGGTTCCTCTCCCCAGTAAATCAGGGAAGAGGGACTAAGCAGACCACAAAAAAGAACAGTAGAAGTGGGAGAACGGAGAGGGGGAGCAACGTGGGCCCTTGCTGGACACTCAGCACAACATAAGAGCTGCTCTGCCATGGCTTGAGTCTTCTCCTGTGTCTCACACAGCTCCTGCAGCTCAAGCTGCTCTGTGCGTCCCTGCAGAACTCTCAGAGCATCTTCTGTGGATGCACCCGCAGGGGTGTGGGTACCGGACACCTTCGGCCAGGGCTCCTGGCAGGGGGGCTTTTCTGGCTAGTTGTCAGGGTGGGCCCAAAATGAGAGAAAGGGCATTAAGATACAAAGGCTATAGCAGGCAATAGGTTGAAGAGGCTGAGGTCTGCCTGCTAGTCAGTTTTGTTAGCTCTTCTGGTAACACACCAAGGGCAGCCATTGGTATAATATTTACAAAACGCTGTCTCCTTTGAGCACATAACTGCATAACCCTGACAGAGATCGTGGACAAAATGGGAAGAGGTTAAGAAAGTTTAGCAACAGGAAGAAATGCTTCTGAGTCTGGTAAGTATTATTCACTGTGTTATTACAGGTATAGCCTTGACGGTGCTTTCAATTTATTCAAACTAACAGAAATGCAAGGTAATAAGCATTCAGACAGCTAGCCTGAAACCTTAGCAAGATGGATTTGATTTCTTCTTGGTATATAGTTCCTTTTGTGATCTTCAGCAAGTAATTTAAGGTAGATTCACAATGGGACTAACTCCTGAAATGACTTTCTCAAAATTTTAGATCAGCGACTGCTTGCTCTGTCAGGATTAAATCTTTATACACTTTTGTTTTCATTGCAAATTACTTATGTGGTTTTAAAAAAAAAGTTAAGAGTAGATTTGTTTGTCCCTATTTGTTCTTTTGATCAATAGTAAGGTTCACTTGCAATCAGATGTACATTTAAGTATTTTCACTGTTTAGGGGTTTTTTTGGGAAGCGGGCTTGGGGAGGGTGAAGGGAGTTTGCCCTTTACTATGAAGACACCCCTAACCACTCGACTACTATCTATTGTAGAAGTCTTACTCTGTTTTATTGGACTTTGTCTGCTTTCAAAATGATTCTTTAGAGTTGAACCTGATTCTCCCATGTTTAAGCCTGAAATGTCCCTAGGTACTATGGAATCAATATATTTTTGTCTTACTGTCTGTTGTGAGAAAAGACTTCACTGACTTTAGATGTTGAGGAGGAAGGATGGGGAGAGAAGGTGCCTCCTTTCTACAGTTGTCGCCAGTGCTGCATTCTGCCTGCCGTGTGTTGATAATAACATTCTTTAAGCACATGACAGGTATTGTATAGTCAAATGCCTGTGTCAGTATCATGGCTTCCAGTATGCAGGATAATTACTGGTTGTAATGCTGAATAACAAAGAAACTTAATGTCTAGAGACTAGACCCCTTGGGGCCATCATTCTCCTTTAATAACATGGTATTGCCTTACCTTATGATTTAAACAGAGGTACATGTGAATGCAGCATAGAAGATCAGTATGATTTCTATGTGTGTACATGTAGAAATGTAAGTTGTGATATGCTGGAAAATCTGTGGTGATATGATGATTTCAGAGTAGGTACCTAAAATAGCAGTAATGTAAGGCTGATTTAGTAATATTGGGATATTGAATAATCTTTAAAGAAATTATTGTTAGACTTATTACAATAGGACCTAGCAGTTCTAATCGCCTGAGGGAGACAGTCGGAAGAAGTCTGCTGAGAGAAATTTTGGGAGTGGGAAAAAATCTAGCGTAATCGCCTGCACTGGCAGCAGTTAGGCAGAAAGCTGTCTGTCACACAAAATACTATTGTAAAGTAATCTAACCCCATGAGATCATTGACTAGCAAAGGAATTATGAATGAATAACTTATACATTTTGCAGTATAAAACTGGGGATGCCAGGTAACTCAACAATAAGAAAATAAGGCGTTCTGACCTTTTTTACACTGTAGTAATGTAGGCCCATTGAAAACTTTTTTTAAGGTTATTTTTTACAATTTCTGTGTCTTTGTGGAAAAGAGTATTCAAACTGATTTTGGAACTGGTATTGCTAGATATTGAAGAAGGAAGTGAAATTTTGTTAATTGTAACATCTATATTTAGTTCTTTTGCAGAATATATATCCCCTGCAGCTGAAGAATATCCTGCTAAATTATTTTATGTAATACAAAACAGTATTAACCGACAGATAGATAAAACCAGCTCATTTCATTAGCATTTGGTAGGTATTTGCATTTCTCTGTCCACATATTTTGATCAGAATTGATGAGCTCACTTGCTTTCCATAATTGGGAGTGAATACAATTCATCATAAAGCATATATTGTAATGAAGATGTACATTTTATCCTCTAAACCTTAGCCTTAGTGCAGAGCACTGTACCTGAAAAAGGAATATGCTTATAGGGCATCTTACGAACTAACATCAGTCCCCACTGTACTGCAGTCTGAATTCTAGGAATAATGATGGTTATATCTAAACTGTTGTTTCAATCAGTATACCACCAACAGCATTTTGTGTTCCCAAAACCCCCAAACATCCACCCTGGCAACCAACCAAAGACCAAGACAAGAAATCAGATAGTTCAGGTACACGGAGATTGTAAGTGAGGAAAGTGACAGTGTATTTATTGGACAAGAATACCAATTTTAACAGCCTCAGGAATGCACAATTAGGGTTCTAAAAAGTAATTCAATAAAGATGAAATATTTAATTTTTTAAATTATTAAAATGAACCATCAGTGTCACTAAAATAAGTTCTTAACTGTGTAGAGGTTACTCTTACTAACTGTCTGAAATGTTTTTTTGTCCAGCTTGTCTCTCTTGCTTCATGAAAATCAAATTATTATTGTATGGGTAGAACCCAGAAATATCAATTAAAATAATTCATCAATATAAACTGTGAAATCAGACATGATCCAAGATTATCTAGCTAGTCTGTTGATTTGAGGTGTACTACAGTATGGAATAATTTGGTATTAAAAAGCATAATTGACTATAGAAGGCTTTATTGCTTTTTAGTGTAATAGGGAAGTATTAAAAGTTATAAAGTAACATTAGCAATCATGTGTAAGAACAAGGACTTAAAACTGCTTTCTTCATTTTATAGGAGATATAGACACAAGCAGAACCTCCTCTTGACCAGGTTTGATTTTGGCATCCTTGTATTAAAAAAAAAAAAGGATGAGAGGACAGGAAAAAAGTAGAATATTTCAGAGTCTTTGGTGTGATTCTCAGGGGTGTATTGTTGTTGGTTTTGATGGCAGAAGAACAAGGCTCAATGTGATTCAGCTCAGTGTGAACTCATAAATGCAGGAAGCCTAACTGTGAAATAATCATTCCAGAACTGAACTTTCAGTGTTTCTGTAGAATGGCTAGACTGGTAAGAACAATGAAATGGTGAAAGCACAAATTTTCAACTCACAACACAAAAAGTGGCTTAAAAGCATTCCCAGCTTTGTCAGAAAGGGTAGGTTTTTAGGCTTTTTTGGACCATTACTTAGAGTCCTTGTGGTGACTGTGAACATGGTGATGATAACCTGTTTAAACATGAAATATGGTTAGAGCTTTGCAAAAATTACATGCTAATTTAAACAGAAAGACCACAGTGTTATATAATTTAAGACATGTCTTTCCTGTAGAAAGAGAATATTCAGTGCTTTTGGCATTATTTTCAAAGGAATGACAAATATAATGGCTCTTACTATATCTTATTTTAAATAAAAGGAAAGGCATACAGAACTCCATACAGAGCCATTGAAAACTGAAAAGTCTCGTCCCAGTTGTAAAATATTTTTTAGTTTTCTTAGACTCTTATGGGTTGATGAAATATTTCATCAAATAAGGATTTCAGGATTGTGCCCACATTGTGCATCAAAGGAGGATAATAGATTAATGCATTAAAAAGCATATTAGATTAATGAATATCAGTGGGAATATTTTCTAAAGTGAATGTTTGCAGTATGGCATCGTGCCCATATTTTGCAGCTATACAGTCTCTGGAATATCCCTTGTAGCCCTGCTCAAATCATGGCACAAAATGTTTCAAATACAAAAAGTCAAGTGTGTGCCTGCTGTGTTTTTTGTGGGTTGCACTAGTGTTGTTGAAATCAGAGTTGTTTCATCTGGAGATACATATCTATGTATCTTAACATACTTTGTGATCTTGGAATATCACTCAGTAGAAATCCAAATGTAAACCAGTCAGTCACTTTGGTACATGTGCTCACTGCCTTTCTTTAGAAAATGATAGCATAAAGCTTATAACATCAGAAATAGAAGTCACGCTATCAAGAATGATACTGTAATTATAGAAAATACCTTATTAAGAAACCTCAATTAATTCCTATCCATAGGGTCTATTCTCTCTACAGTTTCATTTGTCAAACTGGCAACTATGAAGTACCTTCATGGATTTTGAGATTCAGCCTGTGCTAAATGAATATAAGCCTGATTGATTGCATTTGCAGTGAAAGCAGCAATGCAAGATTGCTTCTCAAGTCTGAGAAGTTGAATCTGCTGGGTACTGAGTTCCCTGGCCCTTTGGTGGCAAAGGGTGTACAGTGAAGTCCAGTATAGATGCTTGATCCATGAAATGCCTGCCGGCAAAGAAAGCAGGTATTTTGATATATTTATCAAATATGGTGCACAAGACAGACTTTCCAGTGTAATAAATACATACTATAACTTCAAGAAGCAGACCACACATTATAATATCCCCCATTTCTAGCATTATCTTATCTGTGGTTGGCCATGGGCTAGACATATGAAAAAAAGGATGTTTTGGATAAATAACAGCAGCTGTTTGTATCATATGTCAAGGGTACATTAGACAGCCAAGGAACTTGACAAAGAGATACTACTTTTTATTTTAAACATTTGTTATACTCCTAACTTGAATATTGAAGCACTCTTGAGAGGGGAGGCAAAGAGAAAATCAAGCAGGCATGTTGGGAATATGGCAAACAAGGTAATAAGAGTAATAAAAGCCATGGCTACATTTATGGCCCGGATTGTATAGAGCACCTGACTGTGGTGCTGATCATCCATGCTGTGTAAGTTCTGAACCAACTCTATCTAGCCCAACTGATTTAAGAGTCAGGGTTTGTTCCCTAAGCTGAAGCACAAAGCCCATGTAGCCACAGATCTTATTTGGCAAGGCTCATGTCTGAGATTTGATTAGATTGTAGTCCTTATCCTGCTGCAAATTGGTGGTGCTGGATAAGCCACTTGGTTTCTCTCTTGTGGCAAGCCTATGTCTTTGTGTATATAAGTTCTAATATTATCTTTGCTTGGTTAGAAGTTCAAGGCATTGTTGTGATTTATGTTTTATTAAGTACATGGAATTTTTAAATGCTGAAATAGCTGCTGTTCACTGTTGGCCTGCTGTTCACTGTGGGAAAGACTAATGCACATATTTGGCACACCTGATTTAAACATCTGTTGTTTTCCAGGTGCCTTGACACTAATAGGAGTATGACACATTTTATTCTTTAAACAAAGAGAAAGTCCTTGCTCAATGAATATGATGTAAAATAAGAATAAAAAATGTACAGTATGATTTCATGAAACAATATGATTCGCAAGATGACTAAGTGCAAATTGCCTTTATTGGACTGTAGTGTAATACTTGTGCTGCACAGGCTTGTATATCAGGTGTTGCATGCAAAATAAACACTAAAGGAACTCCTCTCCATACCGGTCTGAAGTCTCAAATAAGTGGCCATACAGATGAAATGTGCACTAAAAGACTTGAGAAACTTATTCTGCTAAGTTTTATTAATCAAATGTACAAGTTAATATATTCTGGTGAATTAGAAATCTTGTCTCCTGCTTGCTTTCAGAAGCAAATAGTCCCATTTTGTTTTGTGAAAGGAAGTGGGACTATAAGCACTGCACCTCTGCCTTGCCTGCGACTAGGTGCTTGGTAGAGTAAGCACTAGAGAGCTAGAGCTCTGACTTCAACAGGGAACAAGTAAGCCATTTTTCCCGCTCTGCAGGCAGAAAGTGCTGATACACATCCAGCTACCTCAAGAGGGATGAGGATAAAGACCAAGAATAGGTGAAAGTTTAAAGATGTAACCTGAAGTTTATGGCAATTCTGGTATAGTTGTGAGTGTGCTAGGTGGATTACAGGCTGCTCTGTGTTTTTGCATTTTATAATGCAAAGCAGAGGATCCCCTGCCCTCTTGCTG
>NW_009242873.1:0-6402 GCF_000690835.1 Fulmarus glacialis | reverse complement strand
CCTTAATGATTCTATGATTCTGATTCTAAATTTGACTTTAATATATGTTCTATATTTTAAAATTTATGTTAGTATAATTACGTATATTTTACACTTTGTATTAATTACACAATGGAGTTACAGGTGTAAGAATAGCGTGAGCTCAATGCTAAATCTTTACAAGATTTTTTTTTCCCCTCTATTAGTAGGATATCTGTTAGATAGGCTTGGTTTTGTATGCACAACTGAAAAATATTTTAATGTTCTGTGGAACTGCTGCTTGCATTTTTTACTTAGCATTAGGTGTTTTCCTCAAAAAATATCTTCCTTTCTGATCTACAATGCTACTTCTTTGATAGTATTTATTCCACAGAGGTATCCAGATTCCTAGGAATTTATTCTTCTTATCTTGTGAATGGTTCTGTACTTTCCTAAAAAGCAACCATCATCCCTCCCCCCCCAAAAAAAAACAACCAAAAAACCCAAAACTAACTCAACAAACATCTTCCTCTCTTTCTGAGTTTCACTCAGGTGAAGCATGGAAAAATTTTCAAATGGGCTTGGGAATCAAAACATTGACATTGGATAAGAGAAAACAAGCTTAGTAATGTAAAAGTAGACATTTTTGCAAATGGGCAAGATATTTCATCGCTATATAAATCCTCAGAAGCAAAGCATTGCACTCTTCAACTCTTATAATTAAAATAATTTTGAATTTCAGAAGTGTAGAGTGCTGACAATCTCATTGACTTCCCCACCAACAGGAACAGTATTGGTGCTCGTGAAAAATTGGAGTCCCCTTTTTGAAAGGCCATTCTTTAGTAACGATTATTGAAAGCAGTGTGGTCTTCCTGATTTTAAAAAATCAAAAGAATTTTGCAGTTATAGTCTACTATATAAACAGCATATATGTTTTTGAACTCTGGTTTTGCATATGTGCCTTGCAACTATACTTTATTATTCCAGGGAAAACTCGGAGGATGAAAAAACTATCACAAAACTAAATAGTTCCTTGAATGCACAGTCTGATATTGCTATGAATCCTGAACTAAACATATTTGTTTCCTTTAACTACTGCTATTTAGTGGGAGGGAGGGCATCATATATTTATTTTAACAACTGTCTAAAAATCAGATCAAGCAAACTTGGCTGCCTCAGTACTCATACACAAACAACTGGAAACAATCCACACAGAGGAGGAAACCGCAAATGAAAAACAAAAAAGGCTATAATTGTCTTACTTTAAGGTAGCAATTCTATGCAGCATATAGATAGAACAGAACAAGATTTCTGGGAACAGGGTAAGTCCTAAAGCTTGAACTTGACGGTTTTATGATTTTTTTTTCCCAGCTTTAGATAATTTTATTTCATCTCCCTATGTTGTTTGTTTGTTTCTGTATTCAATAAAGCTAACATTAGTTTTTGATAAAATGCATGATGGGTCAGAAAACAGGAAAAACGTTTTGGGGCTGGACTGTTTCATAAGGCAGGAAGAGCCCAATCCATTTCCAGAGCAAGCTCTTTATTTCATGTTTCATGGGAGGTGCACTCTCCTTTCCTTTTTTTTGCAGGTTTACGGTACAAGGTATTTGAATTGCTTTTTCATCTCTTACAATTTTATTCTTATTTTTGCAAAATACAAAATAGTTACAATAGTTACAAGTCCATTCCTGTATAGTTTCTAACTACATACCAGGGACAAGTCTGCCCATAGCTATGGAAAAGAGGAGGAGGGGAGTACAATGCAAAATAATTTAAAGGGTTAATTTACCTCTCATCAGGATTTGAAAGCAGAAATGCCAGATGCTGCTGTTATTGACATATTTTAGTAGAAAATTGAGGTCCCACTCCTCCACCCACAACGTTAAACCAATCTTGCCTTGCTACAGCCTTGCTATTGGACTTCCTCACGCTCTATTCATCTCTTTGAAGCCTAGCTCTAGGCAATAGCTGATGTTCAGTAAGCAAGGTGGTAGAGAAGCATCTGTTATTGCAGCCTGCTGTCCTGATAAACAGAACACATGGCTTCTTTACTTATCTAAAGGGGGACCTGGGTTACTTGAAACATATATCTTATTTTCCTCCTCTCTGATGAGGATTCAATCATCCAGCAAATTTTGCTGAGGAACTGACTTATCGAAATACAGAAAGCTGCTAACAGAAGCTGGGAGGCAGCCAACTGGTTGACACCCAGATATAACAAAAAGTGAAAGCAACATGTAATTCAAATACCAGAAAAGGGCAGAGAAATTTGTTCTATCAGTGGTGGTTGTTCTTCAAGGAGAACTTGTCATGAATGTTCTTCATCTTCTTGTCGTGAGCAATCTTCATCTTGAACACCATTACAGTTAGAAAGTTAAAGTTTATAACGGTTTTCAGACATGTCAGTCTCTTAAAAAATGCTTCAGGCTGCTAAATATTCATGCAACTAGAGAACTGAATGATTAATGGCAATGCTTAAGATTAAGAAAAAAGTAGTGCTCATTTATGATATTCTCTATTATTACCACAGCGGAAAAAGAACTCTGGGAAGATCCAAATCCAAGCAGAATTAAATTTTTAGATGAGATTGAGGAAACTGAACGTGGTTCTTCAGGTAGTATCTATTCAGAGTTAAAAATATATGCCTAGGAACATTTTTACAATCTTTTTAACATTGAAACTAAATTTTACTTTTTCAACCTGTTCTACTAATAAAATGGCAATAGCACTGACATATGGCAAGATGGCAAGTGGTAGGATTCGGTAGGTGTAGTTTTCACTAGATAAATGGTCTCATTAAGAAGGAATTCACCTCCAGCATTGAAACTATGTGCCAACTGTGGAGCCATGTGGAACTGTGACTTCAGAGGTGCAGGATTTGGACATTTTGCTGGATCCTGGGCCACTAGGTTTATACTCAAACTGTGGAACTTCAGTGCACGCCCTGCCTGACTCCATGTCAGGGCAAGGTCTGGATGCACCCCAAATATCTGTCTTCTCCCTTCCATGATTGGATTCCCATCAAAAGGCAGCCTGGAGGCACAGGCTACTAGGAAGCTGGGCTTGCTCTGGACAGGTTTAGAAGAGTCCATCAGCATCCCAGGGCACCCATATGACCAGCAAACTAGATACAATATAAAAGTCTCCCACCTTCATCTTATCAAGAAATATTACACTTAACAGATATCAAAGCTATTCACAAAGCAAGGAAGCCATATTCTGTACAGCAGGCTAGTGTTCTTTGTAATTTGGGATTAATATGAGCAAGCAGGAGAGCTGTTCTAAATTATATTGTCAGGGCTGTCTTGTCCTTGCAGGCTGAACCAAAGCATACGTTACAATCCTTCGTAGTCTTTCTCCTAACTCAGGTGTAATACTTACATGAACACTGTAGAGCTACCTACAATTCCCCAAAATACTGTATTTGCAAATGGAACTACAACTTGCAACTTAGAGATAGCTCATGGCCACTATTCTCTGGTTACTTGAGACTGGAGAAGCAGAATCCCCGAGTGTATTTTCCACCCCACCAGCACAGGTTGCTTGTCCAAATATAACAAGGTAGTCGCATGAAACTGGCTCAGCTAGTTGTGTTCTCACTCGCTTATTCCAAAATGTATAAAAGTGCAGACACAGTGAGGCACAGCACACTTAGGGTTACAACAAAATAGTGTTAGATTGCAAGCAATCTAACACAAGTAGTAAAGACAGGTAAGTGAGAAAGCTGTCTAACTTTTTCATTGCTTTTTTTATGTTAAAGGCCAGGTCTATATTTTTTTCCACACTTACTATTAGAGTTGAGTACAATTTTTTCTTAACTAAAATAGTGCAATCAGTACAGATAGTAGAGTAGATGCTGCTGCATTACTATAACAGTTATTCTACCACAATAATCAAATGTGAATAAGCTATTCCAGTAGAAATATTTTTTATACCAGTTCACCTATATACACTGTAGGGCTTGTACCTTTTTTAACCTTACCAAGTTTCAAGCTGATATAGTTGAAGTGGTGCAAACATCACATGTAAACAAAACTCTTAAATTATGACTCATGAACTTCAATTTGACCAGGAATACCCAGCTGTGCTGTTCTCCCTTTCATCAGATAGGATTAACAGTGTTTACTTACCTTATAGCAGTGCAGGGAAGATTAATTATTGTCTCTATGTTTTCAATCTTTTGAGGATGAAAAGTGCTACATAGATACTAACCACCACAAAAGAAGCTGTAATGACCTACAGAACAAGGTACTGCTTAGCTATGTGATGCTTTCTGCTGGAACTGGCTGTTTACAGGTATTAATCCCTTCCTGAAATCTAGAAAGTGAATACTTTACAAGGTTTAGAGGATTTTTGAGTCTGAGTAAAAACAACTGTAATGCTACTCAGTGTGCGGCGGGTGAAAAAAAAACTTATAAAATTATTAATTTTGTCTCTTCCAAGGTGCAACGGTAATTTTGTGAGAAGACAAGTTGCATTCTCTTGCCGTCTCCCAAAGGAACTCCAAGGGCTGCCCCATGTTAAACATTTGTTACCACACATTGGGCAGGACTTTGTCTTCCCACTGAGAAGCAGTAAGTACTTCCCCTGTGACTTATAGCAATGTCGTTGCTGAGAAATCTGGTCCCCTATGTCAGTATATAACCTTGGGCAAATTTTTTTTTTTATCACTCTGCAGTGGACATATCTTCATTTTCGCTTTATCAGGATTTGCTTGTCACATGTATGTTTTCAAATATTTTTACATGACTTAGAAGCAAGGGTCCTGTTGATGCACAATGTGTTTTACACAGCAGTGCCACCAAAATGATTTAGAAATTATACTCCATAATACTGTAAATCATCAATTTCATTTTCCCCAAAGTTTTACAATAAACGGACCTGAGAACAAAAATTGCATATGCTCCAGATCTGGCGTGGAAAATGCCATTATATATGAACACCCTTCATGCTAATAATAAAGTACAAAGGATACAGATAGAAAATCAGCAAATTAGCAACCTGTGTCAGAAGAAAAGCAAAGGGCTTACAATTCTATTTATTTCCTAATTTTCTTCTTATTTTTGAAAAGTGTAGGAAAAAGCAAGGGTGATAGGATGTGAGGTTTCCCATGAAACTACAGAAGTAGATCACCAAAGGAACTATTACATAAAGGAAAAAAATGTTCCTGAAGAAGGAGCAGTTATGTGTCGTTCGACTCTAACTTTCTTCTGCTACTGAGCAGATTTTTGCTGATACTTAGATATACAGTTCACTGTTAACTATTTAAAATATACTTGTTTGACTTCAAGAAGAGTCTGTTGCTACTTGGATACAGCTCCATTTCAAAGGAAGAACAATGTTTCAATTTATTGTTATTATTTTATTGTCTTACTAAATGTGGGGAAAAATATACAGATATTTTTCTCAACATGCTTTTAATAACCATTCCATTCAGCACTAATTTCTTTCAAGTTTTCATTTAAAACTGCTTTTATTAGTTAAGCTCTGCTGTCATTATATTGCATAGGGATTTATTCACTATTCTTAGTGTGCACACAATTTCTATTAATGCCAATTAATAGGCATTGATTGAAAAAAAGAATCACATAGTTGTTTCTAATTTTCATTTTTCACAGAAATTATTTCAGCAAAGTATTTGGTATTTTTACAGAGATAGAAATACTTTTCCATTAAAACTATGTCAACACCAGAAGATTTAGATGTGTATTTTTTTTTCCTATTTCTTCCCATATTGAGTATATAAGACCTATTAAGAATGGGAATGCACAAACAATCAATGAGGTTGGATTGACCATGGCTTTCACTGGCATCCGTTGAGGTATGAATTGTGTCTGTTAGACCTGAAGATATAATAAAATCTGTAATCTTCATAGTTTTGGCATGTTCTTAAAGAAGCAAGACCAAAATCCTAGTGAAATTTAAATTTCCTTGAGTTCTGAGACCAAGGAATTCAAGGCCAAGTTCAACCAAGTTCAGCCTGGATTTCAGCATGCTTCTTTTGAAGCTGTCATGCAAAAAGGATACACTCTGCTCACACATGATATCACCCCAAAGTGAAAATCTGAGTCCAGCAAAAAAGGCTTCTAGAAACTGACAAAATATCCAGCTCTGCTATCTGGTATTTGACAGCTTTATAGGGAGATTTAATTGCCAATTCCATTTACTTCTGCAAAAATACCCTGTTTGGACTCATCTGAGCAGTAGAGAGCAGGTGTTACTTGTACAAAGAACTTCCTCTACTGCTTTTCTCTATGCACTGTTAGACATATTTATGAATAAGTGCACTGAAATGTATTAAAAATTTCAGATGCTTCTAACCGTTTCACCTTCATATTACTACACATTTTTAATTTTCTCCTATCTCTGAAATAAAAATAGATTGTAAGACATTTAGATTTTGTCAGAGATGTTTTGTCCATCTGTTATTATATATATATA
>NW_009242872.1:0-6284 GCF_000690835.1 Fulmarus glacialis | reverse complement strand
ATAATTAGCAGCAGACAATTGAAACCTACCGTTTGTTTGCACAGAACCCGATGTTACTGAAACGTGGCTTGAATTCAGGCACACTGAGAACCAAGTAACTGAGTTTTCAGGAATTAATTTAACAGTTTAATATCTGAGGTAAAAACAACCATGCTTTTAACAAAATGAGTACATGTGCTCAGACCCTTCGTTCCAGCTACTGTCCCCTACTGTACAGTTACTGCGCTTTCAAGACTTCATGCCGTAATTTTTTTTCCCCTGAATACTCCTCTCTTGGGAAAGTGATGCATAGGGATGCCATAATTGGAAAGGAGAATAAGCTGCTCATAGTCGAGTTATAATGAAGTATTACCTCCTATAACGTCTGCCCAACTTAGTCCCTGTTTGTTTAACTTAGTTTGCCAGGGAGCATAAATACATGTGTCGTCAGCTGCATGTTTGGCAAACCAAGCAGTTTTTTCTCGGGATGTGTTTGGCCTCGGCATAAGAGAAAGCACAATTTTGCAGCACAAGTGAAGATGAGAAAAATGGCTCTCCAGCACAGAGCAGGCTAGAGTAGCAACTCCCACAAGACAGATTTGGCCAGAGCACTGAAGTGAAATTTTGGTGTATTTTTCACTTCACCACATGTTTTATAGTTTGGTTTTTTTTTTTTCAGTCAGCCTGAGCCTCCAGCAAATAAAAGAAGACCTGATAAAGATTTTAAAAAGATTAGAAATGATAGCATCCTTGTGATGAAGGGAACTAGCAATCAGGGTAATGAATTACACAGGAAAAAAAATGCTGTTGCAAGCTTTAAGACACAGATCTTCCTGTATCAGGAGACTGGTCCCAGTTTGAGCTACTAAAGCCATCGCTCCAAAAGAAGGAGGCAGCATTCATTTCACGCTCGCTTTTATCTGCTAGAGTTCTGAACTACGCCAGTAAAATTTGATTCCTATAGCTTGTTATTGCCTCATTTTATATCAATCGTCCATGACTACAGGCATGGAGGGACGGTCATACGTGCGGCAGAGAAGGCAACACCTCTCCCACGCAGGTCACCGGCAGAGGATCGACAGCAGCATCCCGGGTCGTGCATGCCGGAGGCTGCTGGGCGGTTTTAAGAAGCACCGAGGGCACCTACTGAGAGGCACTGCTGGTGTTCCCAGCCCTGGGCATGGATCAGCAAGGAGCCATCCCCTGCCGAGAAGGGCAAGGACCAGACCAACAGGCTGGTCCTCGCTCCAGCCCAACCCTGTAGGGAAGCCATCAGAGCTTTCTCTGCAGCTCCCCATTGGTTTTTGCACTGAACTTGCTGTTGCTGGAGAATTTGAGGCAGTCCCTTCCCTTTCTCACCCAGATGGGAAACAGAGTGAAGCTTTAAGGCAACTGCTGTCCCATCTTGCCAAATGTGACCTACCTCCCACGTAGGTATTGCCCAACTTGAGTCCTGTATCAATAACAAAAAAGCAAAGCCAACACATTCTTTCAAGACTCTGGAGATAAGTTTTGCCTCTTCTGGGGCAGATAACTCACATCATCTAGCACCACTCCAGAGATCAGCTATCTCTGGCCAAGGTTGTGTTCTTAGGGATAAATGCTTTTTTCTTCAAGTAGTTTGGAGGGTGTTTCCACATATTTACCCCTCCACCCAGAGAAAGCATATTACTATTAAATTTCCATATTCCTGAAGCAGAATGATTTCCATTAAAGGTAAGATTCTATTAATCATAACTACGGTCACCTGGATTTTAAGCCTCTAGAGAGGAATTGGGGCTTGGTCATCTGACTGATTTACCACACTAACAGATTGCCATTAATCAACTGACTCTTCAGTAAGAAGACATATTCTGTTAGAAATTTCAAAGTTCCAGCTATGAGCTAGATGAGTTACTATCAGAGGTATATCAATCAGAAGCAAGAAGAAATTAAAGAAATTATGGCCCTAACTGGTGAAGCTATGCTGGAAGTAGCCCTCATGTATTTTGGCAAAAATAAATACTGGTTTTTATTTCCTTTAAGGAATTGGCACAAATAATGGCACCAGTAAAGGCGGGGGTGGGGAAGCATCAACTAAACCAACCAACCATCTGCCCTTGCCCCCGAAAAATAAAAGCTTTGGGACATTGTAGAACACACTCCTTTGTACATTTAAGAACAGGTTCATGGACATTTTCCCTGATGGCAACACAGTTTATCAAGTCTGCACCTTCCTCACCTCCCACTTCTTTCTAACCTCACGCTGCAGCTCACAGATGCTTCATTTATGGCAACACGATGCTTGTGGGAACATGCAACAAGAAGCTAACAGAAAATGTCTGGGCTAAAGGGAAGCAAAACGCCCTTTTGTGTAAGCTCATAACTGCAACCTTAGACAAACTTCGGCCAACAACAGTATAGGCATAGAGCATCACGTATCGAGGATGAAATGGCTCCTCAAGACCACCCCTTTCCAGCCTTCTTTCCAAGCAATTTACTATTTCAGTTCTACTCCTGTGTTCACTTATTGTAAATCACCTTAATAACATCCCATTCCAATGGCTTTTCGTCTTGATACAATCACGTTAGCCCTGTGCAACTCGGAAACAACCTTAGCACCGCTGCAAACACACTTTAGCGCCTTGAAAAATAACTCACATGATCTGCCAGAAGATGACCAGCTAAAACAGAAGCAGTGTTGTGTCATGCGTATACGAGTATTAACAGAGATCTTTTTTCCAACAGAAATCAACTGAACTGAATTTTAAAATTAACCAATATTTTCTACTTTGGGCTGACCTGTTTCATCACAGGCAAAAATAAAAATCAATTGGATGATAAGGTTTAAGACAAGGAAAGGAAATTACAAATTACATGAGTTTTGATTTTTAGGAGCTGCAAAGACTGAAAACACAGGACTCTGAGACACACAAGCTTGGGGCTAGTTGTGCAAGGTAAGTCCTTCCAAGTCCTGCCACAGTCAACAGAAAACCTGAAACACTGTTCACAAAATCAGAGCCCTTAGCAGAAACCTAGTATAAGTTACAATACTTTAATTACAGACACTCGCTGTTATTTTTCCTACTTGTATTTTATCCATAAAGAACACCAATTTTACAGTGAAGCTGACCTCTAGGAGTGAATACACTGCAGCACATCGAATGTCAGAGAACCAGGTTTATCTGCCAGCCCGGGCACTACCTTGCTGTATGACCACAGGACAGGCATCGCACAGCTGTGCGACTAGGCTTCTCCGATGGAAAAGCAGACGTGGTCACGTCGGCACCCTTCATGAAGCCCCTAAAGACCTCCTGATGAATCATAATATTGAAATCGCCATTTTTAAAAGGAGCAAACCAGCAAGAAACCTTCAGAGCCTGTTCTTGCAGCCTCCCTCCGTGCAGTCCGAGAGGCCGGGCGGGCGGGAGAGGAGGGGAGCGGGAGCCCTGCACAGCTGCACAGCCACCCCGCAGCCGCTTCCCCTCGCCGGAGCCTGCACCCCGGCACACGCTGAAGCATAAGCTGCTTCCTCCACCTCGTGGAGAATCGTGAAACTGATGTGCAAACCGCAGTCACCAAGAATTGATAAATTACAGAAGTTTTAAGTCCAGCGAAATATCCCTTCCCCAGCCCAGAAAGCTCCAGAATTTTTGGAAATCGTAAGTGGTTAAAAACACTGAGTTTGTTTTATTAGTACAGAACATCGTTAAATTTACAAGAGACTCAGAGAAGCAACTTAGAGACCACTGCTGAGAAGTGGTCAGATCTTGCACTACCTTGAAAGTTGTAACTCCTGCAAATTGTTTCCTCGCTATAAAGTGCAGAGAGTCTCCTCAATCAGCGTGGTTTTTTCATCTCACTGTGCTTTAGGTTTCAAAACCTTGTACCACTAAATTCCATTGCTGTTACACAAGGCAGTAGTTACTATTTTGTTAGTATTCTGGAACAGTTATATTCTTAACAGAAGTTTTTTGACCTCACTTGATGCTTATCTTTGTTTCATTAGCTGTCCTGTTCTCCTGTATTTCAAGTTTACGTGGAGGTATCCAATTCTCTGCGTCAGCCACGATTTTATCAGGTTCCCTCTTACTTGATTTCTTACATGTTTTAATTTTCTGTCGCTCAACTCCCTCTCTTTTTGCCATAGTTTTTTCGGGCATTAACAGAAATTAACACTTTATTCAAATTCATTTTATTAGCATTACAATATTACCAGCTTTTCCTGGCTTATTCCTGCTTCCATAGCCACATATTTTGTTTGCTTTTTGACTACTCACTTACCTTAAACAGATATTTTCATTAAAAGTGTCCATATTGACACCCACCCCAACACAAAGTATGGTACCACACAGCTGAACTAACCAAATGTATTAACTGAGTGTTAATTGCATAGCAAGCAGTAGTGAAATTAGGTTTTAAAATCAACACGCCATTAAGACAGCAGCGAGAAATTCACCCTTTGCAGTACTGTTGTGCCTGTCTGCTTGCAGACTCTATACACCCTATTTCTTTCTGAAAAGTAGGCAAAATGCAGAAAAAATTGGGTCTGCAGAGCAAATTTTAGCTCTTACCCAGATTCTAGGGTTTACTTGCCCCCAATTCCTTCTTCCTTGTCTTGGAAAAAGAAAAATTAATTAAAAACACTCCCAAATACTCGTTATCCAGAGGTACAAGTGATTTAAGCCTAAACCCACTCACCTGGCCGAGGGTACAGGAGGCCAGACCACTGCACCAGGCTCGGTGCAGTCAGGCATCCCAACAACTGAGGCAGGCTCCAACATCTGCACCGAACTGGCACCACACACCCCTGGTTTGTGAGGACCCTGACCCTGGAAGGTCTATACGTTCCTACAAGAGGAAACAGGAGTGTGCAGTCTTTAATACAATTTTTTGCAAGAATCTGTACCAAAACTACATGCAACTGTAAATAGCTGTTACCAATTACCAGGGCTAGCTAACGATTTCACTACCACCTTTATAGCCAGCAGTTCACTGATTGCATTTACCCTTTTCCCTGCTGTGGCTGTTAAGTGCCTAGCCAGCTGGATGGCAGATTGCTCTTTGGCTGGATCCATTACAGCACAAAGGCACTAAATAAATAATAAATTTTTACCACAAAGACCGATTTTAAGGTGCAGAAAAGGCAGAGGCTCAAATGTCTGAACAAGGACCTTCTAAGTTTGCCATCTGCACTCAGAGAGCAGTTGCCAGCGCCACTTTCACCATGGGCTGAAGGAAGACATCAAGACTGTTCTCAAGGGGGAAGCTGGCAGCTACTGCAGTAGCAGATCATAGACTAGATCACTGACAGAGACTGTGGATTAGGATGGACATCAAATACTTTTAACGGTGAAAACAGGCAAGGCCTGTTAAAATGAAGAGCATCCAGCGAACATTTTATCACTGTCTGGAGTTAAGAGCTATAGCATATGGCAGATTTCCCAAAGGAGGATGAGTAGCTGCGGCGTTTGGGAAATACTCAAGAGCCAGCTCTGCTAAAGATAGCACCTACTTCACTGCCAGTTGCTATTTTGGCTTCACAAAGACTGGTACTGAGAGTGCCCAGGGATCTGGGAGATCGGCGCGCTCTTCCCAGCGGAGTCAATCGGAGGAGGAAGTTTGACTCTTAGAGGAGGCTGAGGAAGTGGGAATTGATGCTAAGCATTTTCCTAAGGGACAGACTCTTACCTAGGAAATGGAGATGCTGTTCAGATGGGGCTTTGGCCTCGTTAGGCTTGGTGTAACTTTTACATAGCATGCAGACAAGCCTCTAGATAGACCTGACTACAGTACAAGGTACCGGTGCTGTCCTGCGCGCTGAGACAGGCATCCTTGGAACAAGAGCAGGCAGTCATGTAATTAAAAAGCTGTCTGACAGCCAAGGATAATTGCAGGTCCGAAAGGTCGGAATGTGGTGAGTGTGTGTAAGCACGTGAATGCACTGTATGACACGTGCACAGGGCAGTGCCAACATGTCCTCAGCTATTAATCTATGAGAGCATAAAAATTAAAAATATGCTCCCTTAAGCAGAATAAATAGTCATACAGGCACCTGTAATTCTGCTTTTTGTAAAAGACTAAGCATTTGACGGGTAACAATCTTTTAACATGTTTTTGACGATATACTCTCCTTCTAGGTCATGAAGAACAGAAAGCAATGTTACTTTTCAATACACTCCATCACCTGTGTGACCCCAAAAAGTTCAATTCAAAACCGCAGTCAGTGAAACCAAAGTTACATTTACTACCGCACACTTAAATATCCTTTCTTCACAATGTTTGCTAAATACTATTGGCACAGAATCACAGAATGGTTGAGGTTG
>NW_009242871.1:0-6308 GCF_000690835.1 Fulmarus glacialis | reverse complement strand
GCGTGAACGGATTGCTGTGAGGGTGTTGCTCTGTCCCTGTGCCTGCCTCAGGTAAGAGAAATTTGGCTGCTGGAGCTGCGTAGTAGTGAACGGGCTCTGATCACCTTCAGGTGCCCATGACCGGGGTTGCCTTGGCGCACGGTCCTGGGGGAAGGTTTTTCTGTGGCCTCTGGGCACGGCTCTGCGTGCTCTCTTCCCCTTAGTCCCTGGGCTGTGCGATCCCGCAGGACAGGAGCGCGATGGCCAGCACACTTGCTCTGTCCTCTCCAGGAGCCTGTTGCTTCTCCCAGGTTGATGTGAATCAGAAATAAGAGTCTGGCTCCGTGATCGTTAATCCCAGACCAGACGCTTCTTCATCATCCAGCAGCCCAAGTGTGATCTGGAGCAGCACTGTCAAATTAGCCAGGCAGCGCAGCGTGGAATCCATGCTGGCTCCGTGCCTGATGCTGCAAGACAGAAGTTACCTGATCCATAGGGGTGATAGGAACGGTGCAGGCGGAATATACCTGAGCCAACATAAAGCTTGACAATAGAAAATGAACTTTTCAGCGTTTGTTTGTCAGATTTGAACTGTCAGGGTGAGTTAATACTGATGCAGTGCTTGGGTGTTTTTTTAGGAGCCCTCGGGGTAGCTCTGCTGTAGTGTCAAACTACAGCCTAACTCCGATTCAGCAGCTGTTCATGTAAAGCAGGTGGTGAAACTTTGAAAGAAAATGAGTGGTTATATGTCCTCGACTGCTTTTGAAACCTTACCATGAGAGAGGTTTGCACACAGTGAGCACTGTAGCTCTTCCTAAGGAGCAATTGGACTCAGCTCATCTTAATTTTAGATTTGAAGTAGGCAGTCTGAGCCTGGCTACCGATGTGTCACCTGTATGCAATGCTATTAAATGAAACCAACCGCGGATTAAGCACAAACAGGCACATTGCTGAACACTTTATTTTTCTTTCTCAGTTTTAAATTTTTTAGGGAATTTTACTGTTATTTTGAGCTTGTTCCTCTTTATTTCTTTTTTCTTTTCCACAGTGGAAGAAGGGGATTACAATAAAATGAGTTTTTCCTTCACATTATCAGCAACACAATTTGCCATTTTAAGGGCCATGTTTGTAGTCTAGCAATGTGTTAGATATGTTCATAAAAGAAAGGAATGCTTGGAAATATGGCTTTCCACCAAAGAAAAAATAGCAGAAGTGCATATTATACTGACTTTTGTGAGGAAAATCTGGTTGTAAATTGGTGCAAATTATATGCACAATTTTAAGAGCTGCTTAATAGTTTTCAGCTAGTTAATACTGTCACTTCCAAATCCTGATCAGCTGCGATGAAGCATTGTTTAAACAGATGATAATTTTACAGTCTGCAGAAGAAGTTGCTAGAAAGTCATGTCTCTGAGATAGACATCCATAGCAGGATCTCACTGGTGCTGATAATTTTTGCAAATTTTAAGGCTTATTCTTTACAAAATTAGTTCATTTTCTAGGCTGAAACTACAGCGACTATCAGAACATTGTCTTAAGGATATAAATTGGTCTTAAAGGATGAGTTGGGGAAGGACTCCTTTTCATTGTGCAGTGTACTATTGCAAGGTTTATAACTATTAAGGGGAGACTTCTTGCTTTAACATATCTGGCATTATCCTCTTGCAGACAGGCTATTGTTAGCTTTTTTCTAGTAGGACCTACAGTACTTTGCAGTGGCCAGATGTTACAGCAGTAGAATATATCATATTATTTGAGATTCTTTTAAAATGTAATCTATAGGTATGCTGAATGGCTTGTGGACAGATGACTTTTTAAAGGTTTTTTCCAAGCCACCAATGCTTTCTGTTTAAAATTAAGTGATCTGGTTCAGAAAAGGAGATGCAGCTGTAACAAGGTATAGGGTTTTTCATATATTCATGTAGAATCTAATGGGACTTACTCTGATGCATCACAGTGGACTGTATAAGTGATCACATTCATGTAACAGGAGATATAACACTGAGTCTGTAGAGAAGGAAAGAAAAAAGAATCAAACCAGCCAATTTTGGTTTTGTGGGAAAAATTTTATCCTAACTGCAACTGCCAATCTTATTCCTTCACACTGAGACATTCTTAAAAGCAGAAATTCATCGGTGTAATGAACATACAGTCATCCTTGTGGGGGCCAGAATTAGATGCTGAAATGAAGTGTCTGTTTTTTTAAAAAAAAAAAAAACGCCCATGACACCTCTGATATTTACAGAGGCATGATAAACAACCTCACAGCTTATCCAATTACACTTTAATACTATAAATAGATTAGAAATATTGGGTGCTTCCAAGGTGCTACAGGCATGTAGGAGATCATTTACAAAATTCTTGTGAGTGTTATAAAAGAAATCTTAGTTGAGCATCAATTAAATGGCACTCTTCTTTATTACATTAAAATTCAGTCACGTTTGAAGAATTGACTCCTGCAGTAGGAATATCAGAATTAAAAAATAGACTAATAAAAAAAACCTTGTTGCAGTGCATTTTTTCTTTAATTCTAAATTGCAGCTGATCAATGATGTTCGCTATCCCGTGGTATGAATGGAATAAAAGTTGGTTAGGAACAAATTGCTGCTGTCTAGGGCAGCAACACAGTTGAACTTTAGAAAACGAACTTTAGGAGTTGAGCCCTAATTCGATGAATACTTGGTATGAGCCTGCGTGCTTTGCTGAATCATGGTGTCTGTGCTGGAAGTACAGGGTTAGCGCCTCCTAATTTGAATCCCCTTTGGGCTGTCGCAGAGTGTTGGCTGGATGGGATTCTGATTCTGGGAATCCGGCACACTTGGACTGAGCTTTTTTTGTTGAGGGAATGTCTTGTGCAGCAGGGAACTATGTGAACTTGCCTGTCCCTTCTGTGGCACAACTAAGACATTAAGCTCCTTTTGTTAAATACAAGCCTGTGTTTCTGTGCTTCCTAAAGGTCATGATTTCTGTCCCCTTTGAGCACCCTGCACAGGGTGGTAGGGAAGGGGCATTTTAAGTTTATGATGACTATTTGAGAAAGTTACCATTCAGGCTTGGAAAATGTTGCTCATGCAGCTGAACAAGTCCATGCTTGTTGCAGTGAGCTGTGGCCACTTGCTGCAGCTGCGTTGCTTTTCTTTAGGGTTTTTTTTCTTAAGCTATGGGTCCTTTTGCTCTGCAAGGTTCTGAGGTCTTCTCTGTGTGTTTGTGTGCAGTTTAACAATAAAAATACTTTGTCAGTGGCTTTTGTTTTTTTTTGATTAGCAGCGTTGATTAAGATAGCGATTCATGACATTTTTGGCCATTAGCCTCCATTGTGATTTTCACAATACACCATTATTTTCTTTCTTCTTCATAGCGGGCTACTAGCCCAGACTCCTTCCACTTCTGCTGCAGTAGCAGGATGGATTTAACAGAAATCTCTCTGGGCTCAAAAAGAAAAGTGACTCATCTCCCCTTGCTCATCCACTCATGTACATCTTAATAAAAAGAAGTTTGCTTAAACATTTTGTTATCAATGTAGGGTATAGATTCAGTCTTGTCTTTGCAGTCTGTTAAATTTTTCACTTAAGCTAGTGTGTTCAAAAGAGTTAATGTTATCTTAGAGTCAAGTTATCTTAGAGTCAAGTACTCGGGGCAGATCCTGCTCACTCATCCTGCTATAGCAGCCCTGCTGCCCAGTCTGGCTGCTCCACCTCATTGCGGCAGGAGATGTGAAAGACATGCTTTGCAGCTATAGCCCTGGTCGCTCTGGGAAACCAGGCACCCTAGCTAAAAATAGTCTCCTCTAAGTTAGAAGCTTTGCTTGTGAATACGCAGGCATGAGAAGCTGATTTGGGTAGTAAGAGATTCCCATGGTAGACTGGGAACAGGGTCTATCTGGGAAGAGACGACAGGAGAAAGAGATGACAAAGACGTAGTGGTTTTAATCCTAGCATTGCCAGTCTATGGAGTGCTTGATGTTGCATCCTTTAATTTTGTTAACCACTATGTATTTCCTTAAGATCTCGGTCAAGGTCATAATTTCATCCCACTAAATGCTTTACACATGTATGAGAGAAAGCATTTGTCTCAAAGACCATAAAGTTTTAGCAAACTGAGGACTATGTGAGGAAGACAAAGAATTATTGTATCTTTACTCTGCTCATGGGGAGTTAAGGTGAAGGAGACTTCCTTAAGAGGCTGAAAATTTACCATCAGAGGAACTCAATCTGAATTTTCTGTGTTCAGGATGTCAGCCTCCAGACCATTTCCCCTCTTCTCCTTATTCTCTTTGACCTGGCTTCTTCCCCATCCCTCAGCAAAGCTTTCTGTAATGCCCCTTCTTTTCACCTGTGCAGCTGAACTGAACTTAGCCTGCTGCCAGGGGGAATTCTTCCGCTGTGGGCTGAAGCTATACTTGTCAGTGTTTTATTTGCCAGTGGAACCGTCTCATTTTGTCAGCTATGGAAGATTTTCAGCTAGATCATCTGTGGTAAAAGGAGGAAAATAAAGATGGGGGTCGGGAAATGGATTAGATAAAGCCTTAAGTGGTCAGAATTTAAATCTTAAATTGCCAATTGCATGGCTGGCTAGAAAAAGGAAATGTGGGAAGAAAAAGGAGGCAGTAAACATGATGATTAAGTGGATCTTAGTCAGAGTAAATTATAGCATTCCTGAATGAAAGTCTTCTCTTTAACAGAGAAGTCATTAAATGTTAAACTCACACTATTATTTGCGTTTCATTGGGCAGACTTGCATGTGCAGAAATATCCATTTTAATTAGTGTTGAAAAGAACTCTCGTGTACAGAGCACTGCCTGGTAGGTATTTTTATACTCTCTCTCAGTGAACTCATTTTATATGATGATGATTTCCTCTAATTTTTAATTAACATGTCTAAGTTAGAGTTGGGGAAAATGATCAGTGTTTCATTAACTGCCTCACACTTGGAGATCTATGCAAACCTAATTGATATGGTTGCTACAGGGTACTTTGTCAAAATGAGCTATCCTGCCACTACCTTTCTCCCCTTGCTTTTCAGTGTATGAATTTGAGTGAAAGGCATACTGCAACAGCGTATAGTTTTACCTCTAAAATGGCAGCATATGATGTGGCATTATATTTCAATGCAATGTTTCATCCAGAATATTTCAAAACATTTTATAGACTGTGTATTGGAAGATCATTTGTTTATCATTGGTGTATAGTGCCCCCCCTTTGCAAAGAGTGTATGTAATAGTGCTTAGGAAGAGAAGCGAGACTACTTCTTGCTCCTTCTCTGGGGAAAATTATTGGCTCAACTCTAAGCATCACAATTAAAAATATACTTGCTAGTCTGTAACAAATACCCCTAAATTCGTAATGTTTAATATCACAAATTACTATTGTTGATATTAATTGATTTATTTAACAATTTAACAATACAAACGAATTATAGTATCTCACTGGAAAAAGTAGTTGAGATGCAGGCAGGATGCAGTTGTGAAGGCAGGATGGTCTAGTGGTAAAGGTTAAATTGTTGTACCCAGTGATTTGATCCCAGTCATTAAGCAGGTTAGTGGCAGAGTACTTATAAGGCCTCAGCTCTGGTCCCAGCTCTGGTCCCAGCTCTGGGTACAACTACTGGTGTACTAAAGAAAGTCATTTTTGGGGAGGAAGAGACTGTTGTTAGTCATACTCATTAGTAAGTGAGTATATTCAGACTGTATGTTTTTCAAGGGATTTAGGTTAAGCTATAGTTATTGTAGCTATAGGGTTTCTGTTGCCATACTGTGATAAAGAGAAAGGATATGAAAATAGCAAAGGTAAAAAAGAGCTGAAACCTAGCAATGTACTCAGTACTCTGCCCACAAATTATGCCATGAAACTGAGTTAGAGATTGGAAAATCTGAGTAGAAATGCGATCTCTGAACTTGCTTTATCTCAGAAAAACAAGACTTTTTACTGTCTGTTTGTCATAGTGAGAAGAGCTGACTGCAATAGCAGTGGTAGAATTGATACATTATGAATTATTCAAATATGTTTTTATGAAGCCATTATTAAAAGGAAAATAAAAACTTTGTCTTCTTTACAAAGTGCTGAAAATGGTTATGGTATTAAAATATACTTGGTTTCCTCTAAAGTTTCGGACCTAGAAATTTGATTAAGAAATCTTTTGTCTTAAAATATGATATTCACATGAGATATTAAGGCACAGGAGCTTAATTTAAAAGCAGTTCATAGAATTGCAGAATAATTGAGGTTGGAAAGGACATCTGGAGGTCATCTTCTCCAACCACCCTGCACAAGCAGGGGCCACCTAGAGCAGGTTGCCCAGCATCATGTCCAGATCACTTTTGAATATCTCCA
>NW_009242870.1:0-5336 GCF_000690835.1 Fulmarus glacialis | reverse complement strand
GGGGGGGGGCAGGGAGGGGGAAAGCAGGACAAGAAAATACACAACCTTAAGTAGAGGAAGAACAGCAGCCTGTGTTCAGGATGGAAGAACAGCATATGCCAAGACACAGCCTGTTCAGGGACATTGCTACCATGTCATTTCTGTTGTATGCTTCTGGAAACTGCTCTGCAGAGTCCTGCTCCGCTGTGGTCCCTCTTCGTATCAGTTCCACTGATTTTGATTAATCAGGCAAGATTAAAATCAGGTAGCCACAGGGCTAGGTGGAAAGCATCTCAGAATACAGTGAAACCAAACTGTCCACCCCACCTGTAGGGACATCTGCTTCTCCCCAACTCAGCTGGGGCCCAAGGGGAAGAGATAAGAGTAGCAACTGCTACAACTTCACCTGAAGGAAGAGAAGGGAGAATCCTTACTTGTTCTGGTGATCGGAAAGAGCAGCTTTAGGTTTTGGGAAACAGAAACCTGGAAGAAGCAAGAACCAATATACTGTGATCTAGTTAATAGCCCCAGTAAGACTCATCTTCATTAGGAAAGGACTACGAGACTGACGAGACCCCCAGGGGTCACACTGACGAATTGCAGAAGCAGTGGTGATTGCCCACTGGGATGGGTGGCTGTACATCTCAGCATCATGAGAGTTGACAATTTCTTGAGGTTACAGTCCAGAGCTGACAAACGTCAAGACAACTCCTTGCTTTAGCCCATCAGTAAATGGTCCCTACACTATCAGCTCTCCATAGCTGACAAACTCAAGCACTGCTGCTCTGAATACCACTGTTACTAAAGCATTACTATGACTTGAGAGCTCCTGCCTGAAGGGTCCAGTTGTATACAAGCACTTAGTATGACAGGGGAACATTTCAAACATTCTTCTCAGTGAGGTCATTAAAATGGAGAGAAACTTCCATTGTAGTTACAGAGTCAGAAGACAGAGTGGTCCGAGAAGCAAGCTAGCTGGTACAGAGCAGGTCATACCATTTCACTGCTCCATGCTTCAACTTTCACAGCTATCAAACACAGAGGACAGAAGCTGTCCTCTATAAAGCTTATATAAATCTACAGATGGAAATTGCAAAGAAAAGCTAGGGCTTATTATGCAAAGATCCTACCCTACCACATAGGGCTACTTCAACAACAGTCCTTTTGACCCAAAGACAAGACACTCCTTTCTTCTATACAAAGTTCTTTCTCCCAGTTAGGGCTGCCTTTGGATATTTTGCAGAGTACAGAACAGTAGGTTTTCAACAGCCTGCAGGATCTTTAAATGTTACTATTTGCTAAAGAGAGATCACTGAATTATATTTGCTCTGACTCAGGCTGCCATAGGGCGAAGGGAGAGCTCCATCCATTATGCATGTCCAATAAAACATCACACAAGTGAGAGAAAATAATAGATGCAAAACAGCAGGTGAGCCTCCTGCTCCTATCCTAATAAGCTGAGTTAGGCAAGGGGCAAGCTGAGATGGGGAAAAGCAGAACACCAGTGGAAAGGTTCCTGCCTGGACCTTTGCATATGAGCAGCCTGGGTGAGCAATGGCCTTTTCCAGACTCCGCATATCAGCAAGCGGAATATCACCTCCACTCCACCTCTTTCAGTTGTGCAGGCCTCAAAATAGCATGGCACTCTCCACAACAAGAAGGAAGTGTGGCATTTCCACTGCTTATTATGGAATGGCCAAGCTCTCACAGCACCACAGATCCATGGTTAAGACAGATTCCTCTTATTGCCCAGTTCACAGCTGCTTTGCTAAGTCAGTCATCTCTGGGATCACCCTGCCCAAGAGACAAGCAATGCCTCTCAAGTACAGCTGGGGTTCGCCGGAGCTGTTACCTCTTGACACCTTATTAGTGCAGGTTGTGGTTTTTCTCACGCATGTCTCCAGCTCCTCAGAACAGGAGGTGGTTTGTGAGAAACTGCTTGGTAGAAGAGCAGCAGCAGAGCAAAGGCAAACAATGCAATGCCTAGGTCTACTTTAAAAACCACAACTAAATGGGAGAGAAGGCCCTTGCCTGCTCCCTAACTCAATTCCTCCATCTGTAGTTCCTGCACTGTGATCCTGCTAAGAACTCAGAAGTAATCACTAGAGCAGCTGCAAGAATAGGCCAAAACAGAGACTGAGCTCAGCTATTCTCTCCATCTATGTCCTCAGTGCTCCTTCACAGTCACCCATAAAGCGCTTCGGCTAGCAGAGAACATGGAAACTGGCAATGGAAGGCCAATGAGCAGGACCCTGGATTCTTGCTGTTCTGGTAACTTCCTCAGCTAAAAGCAAATCAACCCACCACCTTCACTCAAGCCTACAGCCAAGCACATCCCTCCACAGAACCCAGCCTGTAAACCCTCTGCTGTCTGGAAGCTTTGACAGAGACAGGAAAAGAACAGTCTCATCTTCATTAGATGCCCGATTCCAGTCGGAGAAGATTCTGTGCTGGTATTAAAGATGTCAACCTCCATGTGATTTGTTATAAGGGATCCTCGATGACAGTGTAGTGGGCAGAGGAGTCTGTTCCAGCAGAGTCCTGACACTGTGAGGGGCTGCTCTGCTGCTGTTTCTCAGGAAAATAGAGTGTTTTGTGAATCAGATCTTTGACAGCAGAAACGTCATTTCTTTCTACAGAAAAGAGAGAAACACAGTTGTTAGGGATTCTCAACAGGCAGTATGAAAGTCCTTCTTCCTCAAGAAGTACCTGGAACTCTAGTTCCCAGCAGACTACCTGCCAGCAGCCCTTCCTCTCTTTTTTCCTGTACATCCTTCACCCTTTCTGCACTCACCCACACCCAGTTGCTGCAGGAGATTTCCAAACTCTGGGTCACAATCCAGGATTTTCAAAAGGTTGGTGGACTCCATTCTCTCCAGCTGCACATCCCAGTAGATGTAGATCTTCTGATTGAAGCTGACATAAACCAGGCAGGGGCTGTTGCTTCCTCCTTTGCATGCATAGAGGCCTGCAGAAAGCAAAAGTGTGGAGATCTGACTACTTCCAAAAGGACAGAGAAAGCAAATAGGTAACTTCTCATGATGAGGTACCAAAGCTGTTAGCAGAAAGCAGCGAGTACCTGGGGCGAGGGGCACAGACAGGGACTTGGGTATATGAAGTCCCTTTGAGACAATCAAGAAAGTGTCTCAACTGTTATTAATGCATGGAGCTTGGGGATTTGCAAGCTGCTTCTTGCAGGTCTGAGAGAGGGGACTGAGCAAAGCCAAGGCTCAGGCTGGTTCCCTGGGGCTCCTTATCTCCACTTGAGAACAGCTTAGAAGTCTGCAAATTAAAAAAGCAGTGGGGAAGACACGAGACCACTGTAGCACTCCCAAAAAGGACAAGAAAAAAAACCCCAAAACCATCATAGACAAACCTCAGCACCACCTCCTCTCACCCCTTCTTTTCCCAGACGCCACCACAGGAAAGACTAGCTGGGCCTTCTGCAGTATACACACAGGGAAATTATTCCCCACTGCAGATGGACAAAGGATTCCGGGTCTCTCAGAGGGGAGTAGTAGCTTTGAGGAAGAAATGCTGTGAGGGCTGGCTTTGCAGTCAGGCTCCCCACCTGCACAGAATGCACTGACATTCTCATCTGCTTGAAATCTGGCAACAGTCCGATTGTGGTCGATGATGTACGTCTGACCATCCCACGCACACGCAATCACCTCCTCATGCCCATTGCCCTGTAGGAACCATAAGATCGCATATTAGCATGGACATCTACTATTCCCAGAGGCAGTCAAGAATCTTCCCTGCTTGTACAGAGACAGAACACTAATGTCTGAACAAGATGTCACTTTTGGACATCTTGTCCAGACATTTTACACTTGTCCAGTCTTTCTGCACTTGGAGACCATCTCTCTCTTCTCTATCGTAACCCTTATGTATCATAAGAGCTTGTAGACAATTGGGACATTAGCATTGTGCAAAACCATTCAACTTTGCAATAAAATAAAAGAGCACCTCTGGGATGAAAAAGTTTATAGCAGGATGCTGGGCTCACTAGGTCAAACAGGAAGACACAGCTCAACCTCTTGCAGGCGGACAGACTGAAATGAGTGCAGAATGCACCGGCACAGTCAGAGCACTCTGTGTGTCATCCTGAGATAATCCCAGCCTTTTTCAGCTGAGTCATACTCCCTCTGCCCTTCCTAAATTCATATACACAAAGCCATGTTGAGTTTTTGTCTTCATCCCTCCCAGCCCTATTCACAGACACTCACAGTAACATCCAGCTTCTCCAGAGCAAACAGCTGGTGATCAACCTGCACAGACCAGAGCAGCTTGTCTGCTCCCTCCATCAGTTTCAATGTCCCTGAAGGGAAAAAAAAAAAAATAAAGATTGTCTTGAAAATATTAAAAGGGACCAAGATGTTTGCTAAGACTGGGCCCTGCACACTCCTTCAATGCTTAGGGTCTGCAGGCAGAGGGCTGGGACCCATGGTACAGGCTGTGGTTGATAATAGGTAACACAGTTTCAGTTCTAGGAAGGACAGCAGTCCATTATCTTGTCATCAGTACATCAGTAACTGGAAACAGAGAGGAAAAATGGCAGCAGCCCTGCTCTAAGACAATAAGAAAACTGCCGAAAATGGACTGCCAAAGTACAGTACATCAACAGATCTCACATGAGACAGCGAGTAAACTAGAAGCTTCTCACCATGTCCCACAGATCAAGTGATTGCAGGACAGCATGTTGACAGGTATCAACTGAGAGCTGGCTGGCTAATAGCATGGGCATGGCCCCTTGGCTGCTAAAACCATACTGGACACTTACCTCACATAAAATTTTTCAATCATCCAGAGGTACTGTGATAGTACGGGGGGTGGGGTGGCCATGAGAGAGTGGAACATAAACATGAATCTATCCTCACAGTGCCCTCCAGCCTCGGTAAGGCTCGTGTGTGAACCATAGTGAGGCAGGAAGCCTTGCCAGATGCAGAAGCTTCAGAGTTCAGGCCCAAAGAATAATCAGAAATTCCCTAGCAGGTGGGCATCTGGCCCAAACAGGCCAGGCTGCCTATCTGGGAAGAGAGAAGCACGACATCTTGTCTCCACTCTGTTGGTGTTTGGACAGAAACCCTGCATTCAGCTCATTAGATTCAGTCCTATTGCAGCCTGTCCCATCACTTCTCAGTTAGGGGCACAGCAGAAGCCTCCAGGCCTGTGTGAGGTCAGCTCCTCTCTACCAATACTCAAGTTCCAGGATCCTTTTCCTTTACTGATTTTAGAAACAACCCAAGTCCCTTCAAGTACAAGGGCACATCTCTGCTGTGGTTTAGAGGCTCCTATCTACATGAATGGCACTGATGAATCATAGAATCAGGTTGGAAAAGACCTCTAAGATCATC
>NW_009242869.1:0-6357 GCF_000690835.1 Fulmarus glacialis | reverse complement strand
CGGCCCGGCGCGAGCTCCGACTACCAACCGCCCAGCCTAACCGCCCCGCACTTCGGTTTGAATCCCTGCTGCCAGCCAATCCCAGAGTGCTCCCCACCCTCCCGGCCTCTCATTGGCTCTCTTCACTGGGCGTCTGAAGCCAAGCTGGCGCCATGTCTGCTGAGGGCGTGGCCTCTCTGCTCCACTCCCCAACGCAAGGGCAGACAAGGGCCCGGACGGCCGCGTGCTGAAGCCGGCCAGGCGCCATCTTTACTGTTGGTTGCTGGCTCCAGCCCGTGTTGCTTAGCAACAGCGCAGGCCGGCAACGCGGGCAGGGCCTAGGCCCCCCGAAACCGAGGGCTGCTGCTTCTCTGAGGGCCCAAGCGCAGCCCTTGGCACCAGAGGGGCTGTTTTGGGGAGAAAAAACTGTTCTCAGGCCGAACCCCAGTTGTGATTTTAAGCAATGCCATTGGCACACGGTTCTGCCAAGCACCGTAAGGCCTGTGCAAGCTGCTGGATGCAACCCATAGCTGGTTCAGAACATCAATACTTCACCGGGAGGCCGTTTATGAAGTGTTCTCGCTTGAGAAACGATGCCTTGACTGATTTTCATCTTTGAAACGTTGATCTGAGTAACAGCCGGCGATCTGTCCCGTGTCCCAAAAGGCAAAACCCCATTTCGAGCCATGTGCGTGTCTTCCATTTGCAGACATTTAATATGCAAACCGATAAAACACAAACCAAAACCCAACAATTACAAGAAGCGAAATCACATAATCATAAAATAACAATGCGTTTTAATCCTTTAAATCTGAAACAAAACAGTGGGTAATTGAAGAATGGATATTAGCAATTAGAAAACAGAACTAAATGCTTAAAATTGCTAAGTGGAAAAGGGAGTTCGTAAAACAGATTGCTCTCTAACATCCAGCTGCTTTGTCAGAACTGCTTTATTTAGGTTATATAGTCTGCTTTAAATTAATTAATAATAATTAATTCATAATAGATTGTAAAAAGCCTCAAGGTCCTCTGAAAAGTAAACATTAATAAGGCTTCTTTGAGGAAGATAGTAAAAATTATCTACATTTTATAGGGAAACTGAGGCCCCGAAGAGACACGACTCATCCTCTGAGTCAATGGCGAAGCAAAAGAAAGGCACTGACCTTCATATTTGACCTCATGGCACGGAAAATCATCCACAAGCCCAATTTGCCTCAGCCTGGAAAGCAAGTTGAAGGCAGATAGTTACACCTGGCTCTGCTGAGAGCCTCTTGTGCATGCACATCCCATCCCGGCACTTCTTGCACACCCATTTCTGAGGAGGTTCAGCTGTTTCGGTGTCAGCCCCGAGGCCTCCTGCAGCTCCTGCCTGTAATTAAATCTTCACAGCTAAGATGTCTCTATTGGCAGATCATATTTATAGGCAGGCAAGTTGTTTTAGTGTCATTCTTAAGAGTTAAGGAGGCTTTTGCTCATAAGCAAATTCTCTTCTCTCTTAAATTGTCATCCGCAATCTCATGCCAATAAAAAGGCACATTATTTTAGGTTATTGCCCCCATGGTGCTTGTAGTGAGTTACTGCTTTAGGTGCTGGGTTTCAGTGTTACGCAAATTAGATTTCTTCCATATGTGTTCAGACGTCGTACTTCCAAATCCTCCGCTGAAACATGAAGGGTGGGAGTTCCAAGGACATCAGGAACTGAGTACCCCAAATAAGCTTCTCAGAAACGCCCTCGCCTGCTGATATGATATGAACATGGCAAATGGGCCATGTCCTGCGGCACATGCCACTTGCTCGGTCCCAGCCCTGGTCCCTAAAAGCTTTGTAGAGTTTTCCTTTCCTCCTTCCTGACCGATGCATGATGACAGCAGAGAGGTCAGAAGCACCTTTCATATATGGCTTTATTTCAAGGGAGAAGAAAAGGCAAAAAGATTGAGGGCCTTTTCAGGAGCTGCTTTATTGCAAAGTAATTATACTTTCTTTTGTTTGTGTTGGGAAGGGGAGGGAGAAGCCTTGAAATGTCTCATCTGGGAAACCGTTAATAGAATTTATGCTAATTTGATGATTCCGGCGATTACTGGCGGAAGCACTTCACATTTTCAGGCAGCAGAAATTCTCCTCCAGTTCCTCCTGCAGTCTCGCTCCGTTTGGTCTTTAGCCCGTTCGCCTCCTCCAGCCGCCGGAGACTCCCTTGCTGGGCAGCACTTGCAAACCCCATGATGTGACCAGGATTTTTGCTTATGAGGATGCTGATGGGCTCACTGGTGACCCCATGCCTTGATCTTTTGGGGCAGGATGCAAAGAAATGTGCCGTGGCGCCTCGCTGTGCTAGCAAGCAGCCCTGTAATAACAAACCTTTCTCTCTCAGCCTCATCCTCTAGTGGAGCTTCGCAAACACAAATCTCTCTGCCCGGTTCCTGCCTAATTAACTCCAGAATTGCAAACCCATTTGTGCAGCTTTGTGCTCAGGGGAAACCTTTATTAAGTTTCTTTTAATCCAAAACCAGTTAGAGCATGATGGTCTTCATGAACAGTCATTCAAAAAATAAAGAGGAAAAAGAAATCGGAACTGGAAACTTTAAAACAGCAACCTTTCTCCAGAGGAAAAAAAAAACAAACAGAAAAAATTATCTTAGGTGCATTTCTCTTGATGCATTAATATAGTATTGTTTTCAAAAAGGAATGATTTGGTAGTGTGAGGAAAATACCTGGCAAGCTGCACGGGGAGGGCAGCCTGGGTTTAGCTGGAGGAAGCTGGACATTTTGAGGAATTAATTTCTAATTTCTCGCCCCTGGCTCGAGGCGCAGGCCGGCAGATGGCATCACGCTCATGCCGTTGGGTGGGAGCAAGAGCTGCGAGGCCTCAGCCATCACTCATCTGTGCAAAATATTGCTCGGCACATCACCCGTGTGGTCTGCAAGGAGCGTACCAAAGGAGCCGTGTTTGCGCCGCTGGTCCGAACAACGAACCAGGTTTATCTGTGATCTCCTGCCTGCGTGAACCTGGGATGATTCCTCCAGCGGTGACTGGCGTCAGGGTAAAGAGCACTTGGATGGGATCAGCCAAACCTGTCTGCAGCAACATGCAGTCCATCCTCTCTGCTCCTCGTAGGGAAACGGTGCATTAATGTCAGCAGAGAAGCCACGGCCTTATCCTGAACTCGTTAAAAAACAATGGGAGTCTCTATTGCCTTCATCTGGCTTTTAATGAATGACCTCTTGTCGCCGGGAGCGGCGTGCAGTGACAAAGGACCTTTGTGGGCTGATATTTATGATTTCATTTAAGTCAGAGACTAAGCTAAGGGAGAGGGCTGGAAAATAAGAGCTGAGCTGATGTTTCCTGCTTTAAACTCAAGGGATCTTTATCCAGTTTTTGTATTAATACAGTTGTCATCTCTTAAATATTTGAGCAACTCACAGCCATGAACACTCCCACGCTGGAAGGATACGCAGGTCACGCTCGGTGGCAGGGCAGGGAATGACTCCTGCTCTCCCGAGCCCCACACATTTCTCTGGGCCCTAACACTGGGGCAGGAGGAAGGTTTTGCGTTTTCCTAGTGCCCACCCAAAATTGCACACACATCAAGCACGCCGAGCCTTGCTGTGAGAGCCTGCGACCTGCTTGTGGGGGGCTGGTGTGCAGCCCTGGGCTCAGCGGAGCCGCTGGGTCCGAACACCCCTCCCCGTGCCAGCAACTTGCCAACCCTGATAAATTTTTGCCTTTTCCTTCATCAGGCCTCGGCGACGGATTACGCAGCTGGGAATCTGGAGTGAGAGCGCGTCTACTCTCCCCTGCCATGCAAACAGAGAAAATTAATCTTCCAGCTTTCTCTGATATTTGGGCTGAATTACAAGCTGGGAGCGGAGATAAAGCGCGGGCAAAAGGAAGGTACAGGTACAGCGGAGAGCCGGGCTGCCTGGCACAGGCCTTTGTCCGTGCAGATAACGGCTCTCCTCCCTGTGTCATGCATAATTCACCAGCACTGCCTCCCTCCGTCCCGGTCATCCCTCTCTCTGCTTTCACTGCTCTTCTCCTACAGAAACTGAAAGCCTTCCATCCAAGCAAGCCCGTGCATGTTGGCTGCATGGGGAGCAAGCACGCGTATGTGTCCAGAGACACAGCAGCAACATGCAAATCTCAGCCGCAGCGGCGCTCTCTTTGCAGGTTTGCCCTGGGAGAGGTAAGGGGACGTTGTCCCCTCTGCCCGGAGGCTGATGGAGCCGGCGTACAACGCTGCCACGGCCTGTCCTGCACGCAGCCCGGCAACACCCAACACCAATCCAGCTAAACCAAACCAGCAGATCAACTTCTGCAAGGGCCAAGGGTGTGATTTCGTATGCCCATCACATTTCAGCTTCGCTAACCATGCTATCTCCCTGAATCCCTCTGATGTTATAGTTGGATGGAGGTTACATCTTTTGGGATACCAACCCCAGCATTAACAGACACCAACTGCATTTTATTCGGTTGATCATCCAGCGGCTTCTCTCTACTGTTCTTGACAGAACTGTGCCACACAGAGCGGAAAAGCCATGGAGGTTTTCCATAGCCGCCGAGAGTTTCTTTCCCAGAACAAAGCAGAAATAACCCTGGTCACTCCCAGCCAAACAGTGAATATAGACACCTGCTTAATTATTTTTGCTTTGTAAATGAAAGCAGTGCCGTGAGTTTAATAACCACTGCTTGGGAGTAATTGGGGCGATTATTGAATGGCCCAGGGGGAAAATTGCAGCTTGTTATCTCCAGGGAGTAGCATTAGGATCCAGCAGATAATCAGAGGGTTATTTGTTGCACTTTAGATGACATTTATTATGGATTTAGAAGTGATAGTGATCAAACCGTGTTCTCAGAGCCACCCCCAAACTGGGGAATCCAGAGACCTGTGAGCTAAATAGCACCTGAAGCTGCCTGGGACGGCTGCTCTTCCAGCAGGGCAGCACAAATAACAGACATTCGTGCCACATTTGAGCTCAAACACTTCCAGATCTGAGTGTCACTCATCTCTTTTTTAATTTGATCTTCTAATAAGAGAGATGACACTCAGGATGCTGCATGAAAGGATGCAAAGTGGGGATATCAGCTCTAACAGATGCCGCCAACCAGACCTATACTCAGCTATAAGATTGCTTGAGACCTTCCCTCCTCTATTTCTCCCTCCTCGCCCCAATCGATAGCCTCTGCCTGTCCTCTTGCCTACAGCAGCCCTGAAATTTGAGGCTCCGTCACGAGCAACGCTTATACATTGCTGCAGCATCAGGACTTTTGTCTGCGTGGTCTCGCAGAGACCATCAGCATCGGGCATCCTCCCCATGCATTCCACAATTGATCCCCATCGCACAGCTGAGCAGCTCCCATCGGTGTTGCGCTCTCCATAAGACATTTGTGCACCGTCAGGTAGCAGCTTGCAGCTCCTGGAGAGCTTCTGAGCTGGGGGAGCCAGTTTTAGCAAACCCAGACACGGTGGGTGGGCAAGATGCAGCACAGCTCCCGGTGATGCCTCCCAAACACTAGCCCTTCTCTTGGCACCCCGAACTGTGCTCATCCAGCTTGGCTGCAGAGGTGGAAAGAGGATTTTTAGCAAGGCTAAGCCTCTGGTGTTCTCTCTTTTGTAGGTTTGCTGCACAGGAGTGTCTCCGAACCATGGTTTGGGCTCTGCTCCCAGGGACGGGCTCGTGGATGACATGGCAGCACCTCGTCACCCGCACGACGCCAGCGAAGAGGATCCTGCCAGGCCCAGGAGAGCACTGAGCCAAGGCAGGCTCTGCTATTGATCCCCCAATCAATGACAATTCAAGGCCTGGAAATGACAGTGCCTTTTCTTAGTCCTCAATTCCCACCCAGGGCTGGGCACAGGGAGGAGGGAGCTCACTCAGAGGTTTAGCAATAATCCGAAGCAGGAGCAGAGTTGGGGAGAGCCTCTCTTGCGGCAGGTGGGTTGTTTAACAAATTGGACACATAACGAGACAAAAGGCACAGAGGAAGGAGATCTGGCGGGACTGGACCTTTATCTCCAGCACGTTGGCAGCCAAATCTTTGTGCAATATTTATCAAGGGTGAGCGGGCAGGAGAATTGGCAGTCGATGCATAAGGGAGGAATTAAAGCCACTGCCATTCTTATCTCCCAGGCAGATACACAAGGAGAGGGGTGGACGGGAACTGCGAGTCAGCCCAGGGCAATCGAGTTTGAAACCATTTGTGGATTTAACGAGTCCAAACTTTATTAGCTCAGCTGATGGGGAGCAGAGCAAAAGCACCAAGGAGGGCAAACCAGCACACGCGCATCCTCCGGCAGCCAGAGCCGAGCACACTGCCTCCAGGCAGGCATTTCAGCTGGAAAGTCCCTCACATCGCTGGTGTCGTGGTTTAACCTGGCAGGC
>NW_009242868.1:0-6318 GCF_000690835.1 Fulmarus glacialis | reverse complement strand
TGATTCTATGATTCTATGATTCTGTAGAAGACAACACGCTTCTCCTTGGGCAGGTTTTTAAAGGAGGATTATGGCAGAATCTGGGGGGTGAGTTGCCTTTAAGCCATTGTGACTGTCACAAAAGCTTCTCTTTTCCTTCTAAAGTGCGTAATGGAGAACGGAGAAACACAGCAAATAGGCTGTTGTACTTCACACACCTTAGCAAGAAGTTAATTGACCTACTTGGGAACAATGACATGCTCAGCCAGTCTTTGTGTTTAATTAATAGAATCATTGAATATCTGGTTGAATGAGATCTTTGGAGGTCCTCTGGTCCGATCCCCAGCTTGAAACAGGACTATTGACCAAGACCAGATCAGAAGAGCCCTGGCCTTTTCTAACTGCATCTCCTGCCTGCTGCAGTGCTACACAATTATGCTGTATGAAAATTGTCTGTCTTCCCCAGAGTCACTTGGCACTATTCATTTTTAGAGGCAGGCCACCAGCTCACTAAACCTTTCTTTAGTTCAGATATAGACAATGCTTAGCCCTATGTTTTCCCCAGGTTCCTATACCTTCCCTGAATTTATGTTCCCACCTTCTCACCACTGGGTCAACAGTCCACATTTTGAGGGATTGTGCAAATGCTATGTATTTTCCACTTGAATCCGTTTGCTGTTATTTAGTGTAGGTATTTCTGTAATTGTAACCTATTGGGAAAGTTCAGTGCTCAATGGTCCTTATGCTCACCATTCATTTTTTATGGTATTGTGAACTACAATAGACTCTATCACAAAGCCTGTGGGAGTACTGGCTGATTCCGGGCCAGGCAAAGGACTCTTATTCTCTCTGTTCCTCTTCAGTCACTTGTATGTGACTGCTCATTTTCGCTCTGTAAAATCCACTCCCAGTCACCTAACATGTAATGACTCTTTTGCTCTACTCAGGTACGGCAAAAAATTCTGCACAGATTCATCATGGAGAAGGCAGAAAATTAAATCCACATTTTCTTGTGCCCAGGGGAGACGTGCTGTGGAATTAAAAATGTTCAGTTAGCTGTAAAGTTGTAATTGGTTGGCAGCAGATTGCCGATACCCAGGAGTCAGGTAGCTGAAATTCCCTCAAGGGAGTGCAATGCCTCCCAGAAAACAATGCAATATTTGTGTTACATGAAATTTCTCCTGTCCTGAAATTCTTCCATTTTGTTCAGCTGAGTTGAGGGATCTACTTGAAATAGCTGACACAGTTAACTCACAGATCAGTCTGCTTCAATCAGAGGGTCACAGTTGGACCCTTTTTCTTTAGATGGGAGGTTCTTAGCATAGCATCTTCCTGAAAAATTGAATAGTGACAAAACTTTCTTATCTTTAGAAATTAAGAACTTTTAAAATCAGAAAACTCAGATTCAAATGCAAAACAAGAACTGTCTGTGGCAGATTCAGTGAGATTAGTGGACAGTCAATGACACCTTAGACCAACAGAAAGTTTATTCCTTTAAACCTGCACAGCTCAAGTAAAACAATACTTTTTTCCTCCCCTTACCTGTCTTTCATTTTAGTATAAGATTTTGAACTTGAACATTTCCTGGAAAGAACTGCAAGACTATATTAATCTGTTCGACTAAAATATTTATCAAACTTTTGGAATCCATTCTGGGACAGACGGGGGTCACAATTATGTACAAATATATAGCATGAAAATGAGAAGACAGCTTGTCTTGCCACAGATAGAGGGCATGTGTAACACCAGCATCAGTAGCTTCATAGGGAAGACAGACCAAGTGAAAACGGAGTGCTGTCTCTCCGATCAATAGAAATGGCAGAGCAAATAGTGCATCTGTTTAAAGAACAGCATAATGGCTAAACTTCAGAAGTACTGAGGGAGATAAACAAAAGAAGATTTTCTGTGACACAAAGAAATACTTGGGTGGTACTCATTTTTTCCTGCCCCGGAGACTGTAATGTGTAAAAGGAAAAGCCTTTTGCCTAAGGATCGTGATGGAGATATCAGGGTAGAGTACAAGGTCTTTATTGGTAAAATGACTGACTGCCTTCCTTAACCTACTTTAAATTATGCTAGCTGTCATTCTGGTTTCCAGATTTGGGAAGAGAAGGACAGACTTCCTGCTCTTCCTGTTGCAAACCACAAGCCTGGCATCCTGTTTAGAGACCTTTTACAACGCAATTCCCCCAGGAAGGCTGTGAGATCCTTGGAGTAACAAAAGTGCCAAAATGTAATGTTTCTTTCAAGGACTGAATAACGAGGTTTATAGATTTCCTGTGCACCTCTCCAAGAGAAACAAACTAATAGTGTGCAAGGCAGGAGGGAGAGTGAAAGAACTCCCTGGGATATATTTCATATGCTAAAGCTATTACTAAAATATAGGTGCCCATCTAGCTCAGGATCTCTGCTCAACAGATCAACTGTACAAATTGTCTCTGACTAATGACAATAAAGGGCCTGAATCTCTGTATTCCCTGGGCAATTTAAAATCTGAGTTTAATATATTGCAGTTTCTGAACTAATGCAACTGTATAAAAGACATTTTGTTTAAAAGAATGTTTTGCTGTAGAGAGAGAAGTACAGGAGGTGTGTCTCAGAATGCTATCAACCACAGAGGCTCTTAAAAGAAGAATAATATAGGGAAGAACACTGGAATCTACCTGTTTATCACAGCAACAATAAGCATTATTAATTGTTATTATTATCGATTTGGGCCATATAGTCTGATAAGACATGAAATCCTGCTGAGTGGTTTTTCAGGGACATAGAGGTGGTTTAGGCTTAGTCTTCTATTATTTAGAAAAATAGTCATACAAAGCCAAGTTGTCTTAAGTAGCTCCCACTATTTCAGATACACCCCCGTTTGCTATTGTGGTGACTTCTGTGTCAAGAAATTTTTTGCTTTCTCATGGACGCATTTACACCTTTTAAAACCTGTAATACACATAGTCTCTTTACCTCTGCATGTACAGCACAGCAAACCTTTCAGTGTGTGGGAGTTAGATCTGATCTGTCAAATCTTGGGCAATAACTTTCTCAGCTGTGCATATATTTACTACATAAAAGAGTCTGCGTGCTTCTTCTGCAGATTCCACAAGAGAATAGGGTCTGCTGCTGGCTTCAGATCCCACACTGACCTCGCAGCCAGTATCACCTCTGAAGAAAACATTATATCACTGAATAATTACACTCAGCTAGAGCCCAGAGGTCCTGTTCAGGATCTGTACTGCAGATGTGTAAAAGAAGATCTCACCCCTACCTCAGACATTTTTGAGTCTGAGGTTGCAAGCAGTTTATAAAGGAAAGAAAATCAAAACAGAGGTGCTCATCATGTACGACTATTTTCATATAAAAACCTGCTCCTCAGAAATTTCCTTAATTGGTTGACTTCATGTAGGCATCACAGCAAAAGTATCTTGAGAAGCTAAACTACTGCAGTGAACAAGTAAAGGTGAATTTCAAAATATTCAGGGTTCAACGTGGTTTAGAAAATCTCCAGAGAAATGTAGAGATCCTATAAAGGTCTCGAGTGGCTTCTTTGGCATGCGGTGTGAACTGAACACCCGCTGAACACAACCTGCAGCACAGCAACTTCCACCCTTCCATAAAGCAAGGCACAAAAACCCCTGCAGCAAGGAAAATCTTAAAAATGTGGTGGGGCCACAATATATTTTCTTTTCGGTGGGATGTACATGACGTAGTTACCAGTATTTCACAATGGAAATACTTTTGTTACCACAAAACACTTTGAAGTAGTTCACAGAAACCACCCAAATCCTCAATTAATTCACAATCTAGGTTGTATTTCACAGTCAGTGATATGTAAGACTACATTATTTCCCCTGCTCCCTTACAATTCTTCACAGAACCTGCTTTAAAAGCAATGTCAAAGTGTCAAAGTGCTTTTTAAGCAGGGTACAGCTATCTATATCCTGCAAATAAATCAGGGCTCTCCTTCTCACTCTTTAAAAGCCATGGGATTTTGCATCAACAAAGAAGCCTCAGCAGCAATGTAATCATGTGAATTACATTAAACTGGAGACCAGCTGAAGGACTAACTGAACCCCTGTAAAACTAATGGATGTTGCTGAACTTCGGTATTCACATAAGAGAAATGTACAGTGAACTAATTACGATTTCTATTCTGTGTACTGTCATTCATTTCACAGCTTCCCCGAGTAACATTCCCTCAGCAATCATGCAGCAGCAAACTGTCCCCAAAGGTCACATGTAAAGTCATTATATAGAATCTGATGAGCATTGTTTCTGGGCTCTAATTGGAAACTACATCACTTTGATTTGTCACAGCCCGGTTGTGTGTGTGCCTATCGGTAGGCCCATTCATGTCTATTAAACCTCTTGTGGTCTTAAAGACCTTACAGTGCTGAAGGAGCTTGCTGAATCAGGATCTCTCACATTACATGGTCATTTACTCTTTGCTGACTAATGAGGAAAAAGCACCAAATAAATCCAATGGATGAGAACTTATTCTATCATTTATCCAACAATGCCAAAGCTCTTTAGAAACTAACTTTAATTAGTGCCCCATGGTGAAGGCAAACATAATTTTCCTCATTTTACAAAGTGAGGAAAATAAGATTAAAGGTCTGTCCCAATGTCATAGTGAATCAATGAAAGGAGCTTCCAGGAACCCACTGTTCATTAAGGCTGTAAACAGTGCCAGACTTTGGCAGAATGCAGCAGTAGCTTAATCTGATAGGGTTTGCCCAATACTTCTGCTTTTGAGCCTCAGCAGAACATAATCTTCTACCCAATAAAAGTATTCGATGAAACTTTATGCAGAGCACTAAGAAGCTAGTCTCCCTGGGCAATAAAGACTCGAGTATTACATTATTGAGCCATCTCACTAATGCAGGCTCGTCCTGCCGATAAGAGACTGCAATGTGCATGGTACTAGTACTGATGCTGGGTGCAGGCGCCTAATGTTCTAGGACAGCCATTATGAAAGCTAATCACATCACTGCCTCTCTCCACAGTGGTATTTCCCCTTGGACTATCCACTGTAGCCAAGCACTTGACTAGGATCCCAATTAATTTCTTTTGAAAAGCTTAGATGGTGGTTTTTTCCCCCTCTTTTTCAGCATATCTTATAGGCAAAGAATTTTTAGTATTTGATCCCAAAGGTACTTGCATAGGAAAAGGGTTTGTGCGCGTGTGTGTGTGTGTGCAGATGTTATGAACACCCACCTGCCAAGGAAGTTACTTTTGAAAAAGTGACAAGAAAGCAGCTGCTTCCAAAGCTTTTAAAATCACTCTTAAAGTCTAAATTCATAGAAGTAATCTGATCTCTGCTTTTAGTGAAGAGGAATGAGGAAAAAGGAATAAAAGGCGAAAAAGACTAACTCTGCAATACGACAAACTCAGGGAATGTATCAAAGAGACGTGCATGCAGATGGTTCATGAGTGATTTGAAAAAGGTTTCAAATGCTTGTACCCCAGGATATGTCATTATCTGCTAGCTATCGCATGGAACTGAAGTTTGCATTAAATCAGTCAGCTTCAGTACATGCCTAGTAGATAGTAAATCTTTATATAACGTTCAGTGGAGCTATTATATCACAGCTTCACAGCCTTCCTCCTAGCTGTTACACATTCTTTTTCTCTGTGTCAGATCCTTAACATTGTTTTCCTCCCTATTTCATCAGAGGAAGGTGTTTAGTCCTTTTCGTGGTGGAGTACTTTTAAAAAATCTGTTCATTTCTCAGCGTGGCTGATTCACCAGGCTGCTCTCGCATGCCAACCTCCCCCCCTTCCCATCACGGTCCAGCTACCCGCTCACTCAAACAAGATTTAATTTCTTCCAGCGGATATTAACTCTAAATCCCAACCTCATGCTTATCCACCCTGCCTGTTATTTCAGCTCCTTGCTTGTGCTGAGGCTCTAATTAGTTAGCTGGCCGGGGTCAGGACTGCGTGCCTGTGATTTCAAGAGGAACTGCTGAGCCCCGCTTTAAATGACAGCATCTCCAAAGCAGGGGAATGGCAGAGGGAGGAGTGTGCCTTAGTCCGACTCTTCCCCGCAGCTGATTCAGTTTGCCTGAGTTTTTGTTTACTGGGAATCTTTAATGCGCTCCGCTGTAGATAAGGCAAGAATTATTTTCAGGTTAAAATGCAGTGGGTGGGTGGGTGGAAGAGGCAGCGAGCAGCCGCGCAGAGCAGCTCAGGATGCGGCTGGAGCCGGCAGTTGCCAGGCAACTGCTGCCTGCACCGGCACCGCACCGGCACCGCACCGGCACCGCACCGGGACTCTGCGGGCAGGGCTCCGGGACACCCTGCTCCCCTCCGGCAGCGGAGGGCGTGGGGGAAAAGGGGGTG
>NW_009242867.1:0-6166 GCF_000690835.1 Fulmarus glacialis | reverse complement strand
ATAATAATAATGATGATGATGATGATGTCTTAGAATATAATGGTAGTAAAAGTGGAATGTCTGTTGTTATGATCTATCAGGACATAAACTAAAGTTATTCAATGACTGATAATGACTTGGATGAAATAATGTTTTCAATATTAATAGAAGAAATTCTATCTGTGTTCATTTTGTGAACAAATGTATCCACTAATGAACATTATTTTTGCACTTACAAAGGAATTTTTAATAGTTGTTGTTATTATTAACAAAGTTTCAATGAAGTAACAAAAGGATACAACTTTGAATCCTTCATCCAATATAAAGCAAGTACTATGCACATGCCATTCCCCCAAAGAAAGCTAGAACAGTTTAGGCTACCTGAAGTTACCATTAATTTTGAGGACAAAATATTGAATTTTTTCAAAGAGAGAACTATACAAGTAGGCTAGAGAATACTTATTCTTTATCTTCAATCTCCTGAGAAGTTTTTAAAAAAAAATTGCAGAAACTGCAAGCCATACACTAAGACTATGTAAAATAATGTTCTATATAAGTTGCTCCCTGAATCTCTGGAGCTTTTAGGAGACAAGGGTGCACGGAATCATTTGCCATCGAAAAAGACTATAGCTGTGTGTCACTATGACTTCTAGTCACGGTTTATTTGTTCTTTCCTTAAGTCCTGCTTCCATTTCTTTCTCTCTCTTCCATTCCCACTAGCTTTCAACCCTATTTTCTGCATGTTTCCTAGCAGTCTTTTCACAATCTATTTCCGCATCCCTGGTCCATATGGTCATTCATACCAGATTATACTGAGGGAAAGTCCTTGAGAAAACAAACTATGAAGTTCTGCTAAGGCTCTGCTGAACACAAGTTCGTAACTTTCAACTTGGCTAAAATGGAATTGATTTTATCAACAGCAGCTCTCTATTCTGCCTTAAATCATGGATGTGCTAGACCTCCTCAATTGAGACTTTGCTAGAAGATTATACTTCTGCACACATATACAAATTTCTTTACTCTCCCTCTGAAACAGCTACGTTAATTTAGTTGAAAACTTTTTCTCTATAAGTTCTTTTAGACTTTTAACACTAACAATAATCCCTCTCTTGACAGTGTGGCAAGTAACCAGTAGCTACAACTACATTAGTACTCTAGTTCAGATGAGGAGAGCACTGCTGAAATGAATCTTCTTTTGTCCAACTTAACTTGCTTTGTTTCACGCTGCTAAGTGGCCCAGAGCACATAAACAAGGTTCCTTTATGGTAAAACTTAAGTGGAAGATGATCCCTAGGAGTACACCCAATACACAAATGCTAATTGGTGTTCAGCGTATGGGACCAGACTAGAACTTTTCCAAAAGCCCCTCTGAAATTAATATGGTGTGGATGCCAGGTCCTCAGCACCAACTGTATTTGGCTGAGCATCTTTGCTTCTGTTGTGCCATACCACTTAATATTGTTGGTACAGCCAGTAGATTTCTAAACTGCCACGAAGCTGTAGCAAATAGGGCATTAACCCATGGATTTCAAGAACAGAGCTGACCAAAAGGTAAGATTTCCTTTCATAAGAAAACCTATGGCTTTTGAGAAATGGGAGGAGAGAGGAATTGTGTGCATGAGCCTGTGGCAAGATAATCAAGATGTTCACCTGTATTGTGTGCTTTAGCTTCCTTTCAATGCTCCTATTACAATAAGGGAGATACTTTTGTGAAGTGTCATGAGAAACAAAGACAACTGAGCTTTTAATGTTGCAGGATGTTGTTGTCATAGCTTCTAGACCTGTTGCGAACTCCAGAGTTCATGGGTTCATGGTGACTATGTTTTCTGTTTCTAGGCAGTGTGCTACAGGAGGACACTGCAAGAGCTAACAACATTAAATCCCATGTGGCTTTGTATTTGATACTAGACTCACTCATGGAAACATGATGGATAATATGTACTGCTTTAGGAAAATCATCCCCAACCAGATCCCACACACTATTTCTTGATGAGAGCTTGATTTTGCCAGTTTTGGAAAAATATGACTTTTTCTATTTGACTTTTGCTCCCTTTTCTATTGTGCCATGAAATAAATCAATATTTTATAGAAAAGAGAAAGTTAAAGTTTCTACCACATTCTTAGAACCATGCTGATTTGTGTGCTTTCCCCCCCTTATGTCTCTAATCGCAAACCCTACTCTCTCATACTTGTTACTTCTTACCAGTACGATCTATTTAGCGATGGGTGTTTGAGTTCTGGTGTCCTAAAGCTGAATTAAGCCTCTGTGAATACAGAATTCTGGAATTTCAGTCCAGTCACTTTGAAAAGCCCTTCTTATTGTTGATCCTGCAGGTTTCTAGCTGTTTTGTGACTTCTGTCAAACCTCCTCCTGGCTGAGCCATTTTGCTCCAACCGTAAGAGGAACAGTCATGGCAGAATCATGGCATAACAGTAAACTGTGCTTTTATTTCTCTTCTCTTCAGTCTTGGCTATTTACTCTGGCTTAGTACCATGCTTGAGAAAACATTCTTGATATTCTCCAGAATTTAGCATATAAGTTAAGTAAAAATTTCTGTATGGCAACTCTAACAAAAAGGAGCTTAATATTCTAGTGTTCTAGACACTAGACACCCAAGTGTCCAGAATAATTGATGTATTACTTGCAACTTATCTTTAGAATGAACTTGCCAGTCTTTGGTTAGTTTCTCTTGAGAGAATGACTAGCCTGTGTGTTTCTCTGGAGCCAAGGGGAGAATCAGATATAATGCTGATGCTATTTGACACAACTGATAAAACTCTGTGTTGAGCATCTGGAGACACGGGGTTCAAGAGCTTGTTGATGAATCATTTCAAGATTCTTCATGGTTGCACCCCATGGAAAATCTATTTTTCCACTATTCATTTTAAAAAATTGTTTCAGTTAATCAATTTTTAAACTCATGTTTTCAGTGAACATTAAAATTACTGAATTTATGGACGGGAATATTTGTGGAAAAACACTTTGAAGTTAAGGAGTATTGAGAGAAGTTGAATTTTGAACTGGAATGGGTGGGTTTTCTCACACTGAATGTAGTTCCAAATATTCGTTTGGGATATACAAATAAAGCTATTTGATAGTGTTCAGCTGAGCAAAAACCCCCAAGTATTTGAATTTATAAAACTTACACTCAAAAACATGAGCAAGTGAGAGTCTAGGAAATGTGACTCCATTAGTATGGAACTCATGTAGGTGAATTGATTTACAAAAAATTCTGTCGTTTTTGAGAAATTGTTAATCATAGAAAAGTGATAAAGTAGCTAAATATTTATCTAGTTCATTGTTACGCAAATGTATCTACAAATTTATTCTTAAAATCAAAACTGCCACTATCCAAGTAATTAGAGTATTTAGAGCAGTAATAGCTACGATCCAGAAAAATGTATGGTTGAGAAAAACCCAGAAGCTGGATTTGGGTTTGGATTGAGCGAACCTGTTGAATTGATGAATTGCAAAGTCACAATCAGTAGAACGTTAAGACTACCTGGACCTCGAGCTGCAACTTATCTTCCAAGAAGAATACTGTGTCTCCATCTGCTGGTCAGCGGTATAACCCTCTGCCTTCCGGGAGCAGGGGCATAGTAACCAGAGCCCAGAAGGCTTTTGTTCTCTCTTTGGTCGTCAGTGGGTAATTCATTTGAAAAATATAATTCCTGATACTAAAAGGACTTTGAAAATGACAGTAACCAAAGGGACATACTCCATAGCTTACAGCATAAATAAACCCTTTTATTCTGTTATTTTAAAATCTGGTTTGTTAGCATCCTTATTTTCCTTTCAAAATGGATTAGATTTATACCATTGGGAAAAAACAATGAAAGTCACTGATTCGATTCAAATTTGAAGAAAATAGCAACATTTCATTTCAGTAAATTCATTAAGAAAGGAAAGTGTTCAAAAAGTAAGAACAATAAGCAACAATTCAGAAAGATTAAACAAACCCAATGTTTATTCAAAATTTCAATAGAGTGATTTGTGCAGATTAAGGTATTACGTAGAGCTATTAATAAGAAAAGATGTGTAAACATATCTTGACCATAGCATAGGCTCATTCGGAGACACAACTGGGAGTCTTTGACCTGAATCAGAGTTGTGTTTGTGTTTGGATTGGTTTGGTTCATCAAAACCAAAAAGTATTATGTTTAAGTGTGATTAAATATATTTCCTCTGTCAATGGCAGAATTTGTGGTGTCAGAGAGAACCCATTCATCTTAACTGGAATGGTTAAGATGCTTTTCAGAGAAGAAGATATAAGTCGAAAATCCTTCTCCATGTCTCTGATTCTGAATGGAAATTCAGATCTAGGTCTTCTGCATCTTGGAGAATTTTCAGACATTCTTTACAACTGTTATAGAGTTAATCTGGTTTAATCAATATTTCTTTCTGAAAACTAACAGAACAGCTTCTTAGAGGAGATTTTGTCCCTGCAGTTAGTTATCTAGGTTACCTGGGGATATGGGAGACCAAGGCACTAGTCTCTGCTTGATATAAAACAGATCAAACTTCCATGTGGGTCCCTTTAATCACAGCTGTCAGTCATAACAAAGCTACTTTCTGGTCACTCTTGTTTGCATAAAAGAGTTTCAGAGGAATTCCCTTTTACCCCTTTTTTGTTTGCTCTGGAATACAAAATCCAAACTGACGGAATTTTTCATGACTTGAAATTCTGGTTGTCACTGCTATGTATCAGTCAAAGGATTTCACTCATTCATGAGTTTCCTCTTGAACAACAGTTAAAGAAAACAGAGAAAAGGTTAGAATATGATTACTATTTTTCAGATGTATGAAAAATATGTTAACTAGAAGTTAATATTAAAGATTATAGGCATTGTAATCCTTGCGCTTTAGTGAAAGGGAATGCCTTAGTGATTTCATTGAGATTAAAACCTTCAACAGATATCTTTATTCTGATTTTTCATTTAGATTTATGATTTGCCCTTGTGCCAGGGCCTTGATGTCAGAATCAGCTTTTGGATCAAGTCTTCAGCTGGCATAAGCAATGTAGCTCCATATCATTTTGTATTTATTGCAAGAAAACAACTTATGGCAATAAAAGAGTGTTGTAAGATATAGTAAAAATCAAAAGCTGTCATGAAAGTTTACTGAATAATTTTCAGTGCAAAGCTCAGCTGAAGCAGTAATGAACTAAAATGTCCCACTTACAGCTGCTGCAGTTTTAAACAATGAAAGCTACTGTAGTTTTTCATGGCAATGAAATTATGATATGAAGCAGATGTGTCTGTAGTGACACTGCTAACACCAGTTTCAACTCTGTCACATTGTGTAGAAGGAGCAAAATTATGATTTTGCTCATTGAAAGAGTAGGATACCTAAAGTGAAGTTAATAGTGGTTTGACTATTGTTTGTATGTTACAACTTCATTTTTTAAATTTAATATGTAATTGAGGTGCTTTATGTACTGTTTATCACTGCAATGAAAAGGTAGTCAGAATGAACTTCTCTAGGCTGCCTCTTACTAGCATTGAAACTATATTTGCAGCACATTATCTTAGGCTTTTTTTTTTTTTAATAAGGAAATTACCATCAAAGCATAGTTAATCTGAGCTGAATTAGATTATAATTGGAGTCCTTATGAATGGGGATTTAAAGTTATTCTCTATTGTCATAGAGTAACATTATTAGGATATTAATACATTATCAGGATATTAAAAGTAGTTGGCACCAGTATCATAAGAGTACATTTTGTATTAACACTTTGTACAAAGTTAACTCCATTCTTTTTTTTGTTTGCACATCTTCTTGTATCTTCTGTTACAATAAACTGCAGAAATATCAGTGCATTAAAGGTTTTCAGCTTTAAAAGTGCATCACAGATTAAGATATAGCTTACAAAAGGAGTCCATCCAAAGCCTTTTGAAGTCAATTGAAAGACTCTGACTTCAATGAGCTTTGGATGGGGCCCACAATGTGCTTGTTGCAAAGTAACAGCTGTGCAGGTCTTTGTTTGCAGGAGAATCGGAAGTCTTACATTTGATGGTTGGGATACAGTGAAAAGCAAAAAAGAAGAAAGATGGAGGCAAAATAATACACAGCATTTAAAAATTGAAATGAATGCTGTTTGTCTTAATTAGGAGATGCATCATAAGCCTTTGGCTTTCATTATTGAACTGAAAACATTTAAACAAAAAGCACCTGAAGAGGTCAGGA
>NW_009242866.1:0-6026 GCF_000690835.1 Fulmarus glacialis | reverse complement strand
GATTCTATGATTCTATGATTCTATGACAATATGGTATCTGTACTTCTACAAAATGAAGAAGTCCGTCTAAACAAAGCGTTGCTCAAGGAGTGGGACAGAGTACATCCAGCACTCAGCCTACCTGGATCACATCTACCCTGGGTACCACTGGACTGCTGAACTTTCCACATATTTGGACTCGTATTTAAGAGAGATTAATATCTCCCACTGGCATTAAAAGGGAGCTATGAATGACCTGTGCCTTGGAAAGTTAAGACCATTGTTTAGGTATTTAATCGTGGATTGACCTCATAGATATCGAAAGTAAGGCTGCATATGCTAAAATCAAAACTTAGAGGTGAGAGAGGCCTTGGGTTCTACTTACCTTCCTATATGAGTTAATACTAAATGTGTGAAAAGGAATTTCCACAGACTGGAAAGGTCTCTCTTGCCTTTGCAATCTCTGTGTTAATGTCTTACGGCTATGTTTTGCATGTTGCAGACCATGTTTTCTTGTCCATGGAAGCACTAGCATTAAGTAGCAAAGCCCATTTTTGCACTTCCAACTCTTCACAAGTTATTTTTATGTTTTGAAAATTAAAATGATACTACTGAAACAAAACTATTATGCACTCAAAATGTTTTGGAAAGCTTCTGTATTTTTACATAAAAATGTAAAATCTTTGCCCCAATATTAAAAGCAATTAACAGATTCACAGTTTCTATTTTAACCTGGGAAAGAACATGATCATCACTGATTTTGATTTAATATACAGCATAAATACGTTACCCTGTATTTCCATGCTCACATGAGGGCATAGCTTTTTATGAAGGACATCCAATATTCTGCTATGATTAACGAGAGCCACACATCCAGATAACTCATGAACATCAAATGCTCATCCTCCCTTACCACTTAAGCAAGAGTGCTCATTCCTGAATTCATGTTCTGATCATTATATGAACAGTACTATTAAAGAGCACGAAAAGTATTGCCGCTCTTGTCTTATTAGATAACCTGTCCTTTGAAGAGACCCTTCCCAAGTACATCCCCCCACATATGGCTTACACTTCTGTTCTGCTTTCATTAATGAAGTATGGTAAGTCTTAGCATGCAATCATCCAGCCAACTTGACAGCCTGGTATATCCCTTTTGTTAGAGGGTAGAATAATTACAGTTTCCATAGCCACCAAATTGACCCTCATTTTAAGTGGTTTAAATTCTCCAGGGCTAACAGATAGCTCTGTGTTTCCCTCTTGGAATAATGAAGAGCATGTTCCTTTTAATGATGGTCATATTAGACATTCTCTCACTCATTCTGTTACTTGGAAGCAATTACATTAAATCAGTTTCCATGAGGTAGAGGGAAAAAGAAGAAAAAGATCAGGATGTTGCCACACTCTGGTACTATGAACAGGCTATTCATCAACATAGAAAAAGGAGATGGAAAAAAAATGTAAGTCAGATTCTCAACTAAAACATATTAGCACTGATGGGATCCCAGGAGCAGCTTCAACTACCACCAGCTGAGGGACCTTCGTGAATGGAGTATCCTTGCACATTAGCAACTGAGGAACCCACCCGAGTGTCAGGACCTGCAGCTGTGAACTGTCGCATCACAGGAGAGGGAAGAGGAGACCTGTACACCCTCCTATCATCCAGTGTCACTGATTAGACTAGACAACTACTCAGAAATGAGATTATCTTAGTCTCTGAAGTATTATTCAGTATGGAGGCTGTGCAGCTAATGTCTACCAAAGCATGGTGCAATAGGGCACAAGTGGTATTCAATAGGCCAAAGGCGGATTTCTGCTAACACATCTGAGGTAAAGGTAAGATATCGAAACACTGAAAAGCCCAGGGATTTCACCACAACAAACCAAAACCAGGGAGAAAATATTGTATCATGACATTACCAGAAACAGATTAGGAGAGATTTGTGAAGTTTATCTTCACTGACATCTGCTCCCAAGCAGCACCCTTTTTAGGGGTGCATTTGCATTCAGTAATTATCTTACTGTTCCTTAGCTAGACTTAGAAGTTTTGCAAATCAGGGTAGAGAAGATATAAAATTTCACCGGGTGCTAATTAAGTCACGTAGGGTTTACTCCATGGGAATTTTGTCATCAGTGCAGAAGGAACAGAATCAGACTCACTGGTTTTGGTGCTCATCACCTGTGCTGAACTGCTTGCGCCGAAGACCCGTACTCAGGTACAATACATAGTATTCCAGATGGTCTTTTTGGATCCACTGTTCATCAGAATAAAATACTGTATTATGTTTCATTATTATATTTTTAATATAGGACAGTATACTATACTAGCTAATACTTTTATTTGAGACAACGTTCTAGTTGCATCAACACTGGGAGAAACCTAGCCTCAACTAGGGTTCCTGATCCCTGTTTCACCCTGCCTGGCCCCTCAGACAGGTCAGGAACTGGTGCTGGCTGACTGGGCTCACAGTTACCCACAAACGTTTGTTCTTCAGATGGGAAGTAAAAGTAAAAACACTTCTGGCCAGTGTTAACAACGGCCTATGTCAGCTCATAATCACAGATGTGGTTACAACATATGTTAAGCATTCATATTTCCAGTTCAGCACAAAGAACAATTATGGGACTTTACACAGTGACAGGGACAGAGCTGAAACAATAGGACCACCATCTAAGGCAACAGGCAGAAGGGCTTTCTCATTGCAAACAGGCATTAGAGGATTATTTGGCAAGCTGTGTATGCGCAGCAAAATATCAAGGGGAAGAAGCCAGCAGGCAGAAGGAAACTGTTTGGTCCAAGAAGGAAAAAGTAAGTGTGCTCCCCAGGGAACAAAATCATGTGGGTGTAGTGAACCACCTAGTGATGTTTGTTCCTTCTGTGTTGGAGGGAATCGGAACTTTTGTTTGATCTAGACACTGGTTTTATAGCTGTTCCCCTGTCTCCACTTATGACTGATCACACTTGTATAGACTTTGAGCTCCAAAGTGTCTGTAGAAGAGGAAAGGAACTAAATTTCAGCATTTCTGGACTGAATCCATTCAAGTCTTCACTTGTCTATACTTGCACAATCAATTTGTCTTTATAGTTCAGATTATCAGCATCTTGGGAAAGGAGCTCTCAGAAGTATTTTTTTAACAAGCACCATGCCTGCCCATATCACCATGCCAATAATTATAGTTCTGGATTGCTTTCTGTGGATTGTGTGTCTCAGGCAAAAGTGAAAAGAAATAAATTAGAGGTATCATAGTAGCCGAGATCACAGATTTTGAATGAAGCTGTTGGGCACAGTAATTTAGATTTACATTTGTTAAAAATAGCTGTCAAATTTATACGTCAATCTGTTAACACCATGTTTAATTTATCTTTCTCCTCAGCAAGGTTGCCTGGAAACAGGGAAATAGTCTGAGAAATCCCTTTGTGAAAGTGTGGTATCACTTGAGAAATCAATACGGCCACTTTATGACTACTATTTTTATTCAAAGATTTAGAACCTCTGAGATAAAAAACAAACTAACTTGTAGTGATTTTAAATACACCTGGTACAACTAGCAGCTTGGAGGTAGGACTTTGTTCAGCACACAGCAATCTGTCACTTTCACAATTAGAGTGTACACTGGTATCTCTCCTGGCACAAGTAACAATCACATTCAAGGCAGTATTTCTCTTGCAATATGCAAGCTTAGGACTGAGGGATGACTGGCTTCAAAGAGAGAAAGGAAAGCAAATTATTTTTAACCACAGACCATGAAATTGCAGCACGCAGTGCAATAAGAGCATGGAAGTATCTATACTTAACAGTATCTGTCCCTAGCAAAGAAACTGAAGTCTCATGGCCAGAGTAACTCATTCAAATGATGCTACTGAAGCGACATCCATCTAGGTTTGCTGTCAGCTCATATATCATTCCACGTGGTGCATGGCTGAGAAGGGCAAGGAGGCAAGGACAGACAGCAACAGAGAGATGACTGGGTCAGTTATATTAACTGGTCAAGGGGAGAAATGATCATACAAGATTTTTCAGAAATACAGCTTCATGCTGCGAGTCTCTCATCTGCCTGTGCTGAGTTCTCTGCTGATGAACAATGGCCTTTAGGGAACACTTACGAAACATGAGCATCAGTCACTGCAAAGAGCTTTTTGAGCCAAACCGCTAGGTTGCAGGATTTTTTCTAATGCAGGGGATTTATCAAAGCTTTTGATTTTTTTCTTTATTGGATTATACAGAGGTTTAAGAACCCAATACACTCTTAATTGTGTGAAAAAACATCACACACAGGTTATTCCCCTGAAGTTCTTGGGACACATGTATGCGTTTAAATAGACTGCTTGATCAGGCTCCACGATTCTTTACCAGCTGCTTCTTGCTGTAGGTTTTGCAGCCCTACAGGTGACCCTGCTCCTTGCCCCTCCCCCCTCGCCCCCCCGCAGTTGTGCTCTTCTATTTTCCACACTTACCAGCATCTTGCCTTTGTAGACACCAGATAAGCACAAAAATTGCTGAATTATGAGTATGCAGAATATTAAGCCATGAAGGCAATAAGCAGAGGTGGCTGGAAAAGGTTTCAGTGGAGTCAGTTGCACCACTGTGCAGTCAGGACTTGAGGCAGATGAAGGCAGAGCAAAAAAGAGTGGGAGGAGACAGTGCCTGCTGGAAGAGCAGGGTGAACAGTTTATATTGAATAATTAATATCATGCGCTTCACCATTCTCATTCTCCACAGATTGTCTGTCAGCAGGCTTATGATTTTCCCATTAATTTTCTGTGGGGAAAAAACATCCCAGTTGATTTCTGCCAGTAATGTTTGTTATCAGTGGGGACAGAGTGTTCAGTATGCACTCATGTGTTGCACTGGTTGCTTTTGGCTGTATAAACTTGCCTTTTTTCTGTCACCTTACCTGGAGAGTGACATTCTTCAAGGCCTGGTCCTGCTACAATTGAATTTACTCCAGGATCCCCATTGACTTGAATGATATGAAACAATATCCTGCAGTCATATGCTCAAATCAAATCAGTGCAGCACGGGTACTTACACTGAAAATAAAAACAAGGGGGGTTTATACTCCACTTGCATGAATTTTCCTGTCCAAAAGGTTACTTATACACAGAGGACATGACAATAAAATGCATAGGTCAATTCCTGTTCCTTGTTAGACCTGAGTATGATAAGTATAATTCACTTGTAGCCAAAAGTCGTTTTACATTGATATATTTAACAGCAAAATTTGACGCAAGGCAGGAAGGCCAAGAGCTGATATGAAGCAACCTTTTGAATTTTGCGGCCTTCAGCTAGAGCTAAGATGACTCAAATAATATAACATGCAATTCCTATAACCCTACAGGGATGCTGTTCAAGAGCAAATGTAAATTATGATGAACTTATGTATCCCTGGGGATTTACTCAAAGAGAATACAGAGATGATTGCCTTTGGGATGAATGAAGGCTGCAGTACTCACTGTGCTATACCCACATTAGTTTCTGTGAGCAAGACATGAAGAACGATGGCAACAGCAAGCAGAGAATTGTTCTCAGGAGGGTTCCAAAAGAGTCGCTTCACGGGTGTACACTCGTCAGAGAAGCTGGGGTATCTCCAGCAACTTGTTTCTGTGATGCTCCTGCCACAAGCATAAGGTATTGATCCATACAACCCTATAGATGTAGGCCTTGGATTTCATCAGTCTTTCAGTATAGCCTCCGACTGTACACTGCTGTTTCAAGAGCAGTTCATTCATGGAGAAAATTCAGCAGCTTTAATATGGACACCAGCACACAGACTCAGACAGATATGGCCTCTCCGCTACTGATGCAGATGTTCACATGCTAAGGTATCCAGGCATATAGGCGAAAGTTTAAGCAGACGCAGGACAAGAAACAGTCATCAAGGAATGATTATCAAGTCAACAAAACACACGGATTAGAACGTTGGTTTTCTTCAGGCAAAATAACCTTAATGGTATTTGATTTACAATCTACCAATGCGAGGATCACTCTGGGCCTGTTTCTTAATAATGGGTAACAGAAATGCTAGTACTTCAGGAGGTTGGGGTGGGG
>NW_009242865.1:0-6105 GCF_000690835.1 Fulmarus glacialis | reverse complement strand
TTGTTTGTTTGTTTGTTTGTTTTTATAAAGAGCACTATTCTCCCCACTAGCTGTTCTATATTCTTCCTTTCAACATAGAACTTTATTATTTTTTTTAAATATCTCTAGAATGGTTTACAAATACTTTCCAGATATGAGGCTATGGAAAACTTAAAAAATGAAGCTTCCAGTTCTGTGTTCTGTACTACAGGCACTAATTTAAGTTTTGAAGATGAAATTTCCCAAGGTGGAATAATTTCTCAGGAAATTGGATGGCTGTAAGTGGATCCAATTTCTTTCACTCCCATTGCCTTGTTTGTGTGCAGTGCTACTCTAAAAACTGAGAAATATTTATTAAGAATAAAGCCCATTGAGATCAACAGAGCAAGATTGAAGAGAACTAGACTATTTTTTCACTTAAACATACATATCTGAAAATGTAGACCTTCCTGAGAGCAGCAATGGATTAGAATCGTGTTGTGATTTGAGGTTCACATTTGGGATTATCCTCCAGACATTTATGTCAACTGTAATTGTCCATCCCTCATCATTAAGAAAGGAAGAGGGAAGTGAAACCATCTATTGAATGATGTCTGAATGAAATGTAATTTTCTGGTTTTGCGTATAGAGTTCCACACTAATTTTTCTGACTTATGTAAAACCCTTCACTTACATCTTTTACAAAAAGGCATTTTCTTCCAAAGAGTACTCTAGCTGTAATGAATGAAATTCAACTATTTGTAGGTAAGACTGAAACAAATACTGTTCTGAAGAAGTTATGGGCCCTGTTCTTGTTAAAACCTGTCAGAAGTATCATTGCATTTTTAGACCAAATGTAGGCCTATCTAAATTATCTAGAAGTTTATACCTGAAAAATCATGAAAATAGACTTATATTTTTATCTTCCTTCTTTGAGCTTATCTTGAAATATTATGGAATTAAATTCTCATACACTTTCACTATCTCTCAGTTTTGTTTCTCCTGAAGAAAAAGGATAGTGCCATTTTAGCTACAAGCCTGTATCAATAAGCAAGAGTTTGGTGAAATCTGGGGTTCATTCAAGATTGTAAGTGGAGTTAGAGAAAGCTGTCATTTCCATAGTACTTGAACTAACACTGAAAAAACGTACTATGGAAAGGAAAGTTAATTGCTTAAGTTGTTATCCTTTTTTTTTGTGGGATCTAATAAGCAGAGTCTGAAAATATTGTCAGAGATTCTTTATGCTACTTTTTCTGATGCAAACCTACAACACCAATTTTGAACATCCCACTTGATCTCAGTTTATGCCATGATCTATTAAAAATTTTCAAGATAATCTGACATTTGGACAAACAAGAAGCAATACAGCATATTTATTATCACTCTGTGCTTCTGCCTATTTTCTGGTTGTGCATGACAGTATGAAGCAGGAGTCCTTGTATACAATGACTTTCATTCCATTTGCCAGTCATTTGTGTAAGCGGTAAAGTCAATATTTTAGTCTCATGTCCCCTAACTGCAGTTGTTATTTCTATGGCATAATTTACACATCAGTAGTAAGAAACTCAATGAACTATAAGTAGCAAACCCACTACATTGTTTTTCAGTATGCTGTCTGAAATGAGATTGTGAGGAAAAGAGAATATTAAAACTGAAATTAGAAAAGGAAAGATTGGTTTGTATTTCAAATCTGCCATCCTGGGAGAATCTCATCAGTGTAACATGGGGCTTGGCTGCTCTTAGTTTGTGATCATCTCTTTGTCTGTCTCAGATCACTTGTACTTTAATGTTGTGGATTAGTTGTTTCTAATAGCAGGATAACCAAACAGACTTGGTCTTGGTAAAAGAATAAGAGAATATTAAGAAGCGAAAAAATAAAACTAACCAATCAGAAAAAGGAAAGCATTGTGTCTCCAACTCAATTTAAAAAAAAAGAAAAATAATTCTTGGGTTTCCATTAACGCTTGCAAGATGCCTGTTTTCCTTATACCATTCCATGCTGTTTCATTGTTGCTGAGTATTTATACCAGTTTCACTAATACTGTAACTCTTACAACATTTTCACTGCTTTTATTTTAACTCATCATCCCATGTGGCATCCTACCAGATAAGATACTTTTGCCTGCTGCTCCTTATACAAGCAGTTATGTCTTCCCAGCCCCTCTTCTTTGTTGCTGATTCCACCTTCTCAATAAAAAGCTACATTTCTAGGACTTCACTAAAGCAGAAATATAATCTGAAAATTATTTTAAAAATCAGACAATTTCTTTCCCAGAATAAATGAAATCAAATTCAGCTGTAACAAAAACTTGACAAACAAGTAATCAACAAGACAGATAATAAAGTGCTTCAGGTTCCTTACCATAAGAATATTTAAAATCTAACCTGCATCTACCTTGCAATTTATGACCTCTTAGGTCAATCATGATTTGAAACGTTGTGATTAACCTCAACGTTCTCTTCTAGACTTTCTCACACAGATTTACATATTTTCTGAAGTCCCATGGCCAAGACTGAGCCGACTAATCAAGCTGATGCTTGCCTAATTTTGGGAAGAGCTGGATATATTGATATTAATACATCCCAATATGGCACATGCCTTCTTTAGTAAGAACGTGAAATTATTGTCTCTTGTCCAATTTGTGATCCATTATAAAGCCCCAAACTCCTTCTTCCACTGTGCTACCCATCCCGTTATTCTTCCTCCTGTGTTGCTGTAGTTGTTTGTTCCTGAATAGACACAGCACTTTTTATTGCCCCTATTGACTTTTTTTGTAAATCATTTCACAGGTTTGGGCTTATTTAAAACTTGGATCCTGTCCTCTAGTGTCCCTGCAATCCCTCCCAGATTTTCTTTTTGTCAGCAAATTCAATAATATGCATTCTCTTCCATCCTCCATGTCATGTGGAATTGCAATCAATAAATCCTTCCATTATAATAACAGGTTATTGATAATTACTCTTTGGAATCAGCTTTCCTAAGTAGTTTTCCACACACACTATTGTAGTTTCATCTATTTCATGTTTGATTATCAGAATATCATGCATTTCCTTTGAAAGCTTTAGGAAAGTTAAGATAAGTCATTTGTTGAATCTCCTATTCATAGGCTGCAATTCTAGCCTAAAATAACCAAGGTCACAAGGAAGTATTTTTTTGTTTCTTCACTACTTGAAGCTACAAGCTTTCTAGCATTCTATTGGTCTCAGCTGATCTCCTTCTGAGGACTGACAAAGAAAAGGCAGTAAAGACTGTTATCTCCTGACATCATTTGTTTGTCATTCTTTTCCTGTGTTTAGCAACAGAGTAATCCTTTCCTCAGTCTCTTGTACACTGAATGCACTTGCAGAGCAAATCCTTCATTTTTCACTAGTGACGTCTCATCCTTTGCTTTGCCTTTCCGGTCCTGATAAGCATACGCTGATTGTGTCTTCTGTAGTAAGACCTCCTTTCACTCTCTAATGTTGCCTTGTTCCAGTCAAACTTCAACCCCTAATTCATATGTATTTAGCCCTGGCTTGGTTTTTCATCGTAAATTATACTCCCACTAATAATTCCAATGCCAGTCTTTCAAATTCTAGTTTGTTTTTTCTGCCCTCTGAATTATGATGGCTGAATTCAAAACCATTGTGACTCCCCTGGACCAGTGTGTGAAGAGGCGCTTCTGCTCTTCAAGTGGGAGAGATGAGTATTACTTGTCTGAATAAACGATTGCCTCAAAACTGTAATAGCAACTGGCTGAGTTGAACCAGCACTAACATACAGGTTTTATTAACCTCAAATTACTATTACAGATGAGCTCACATTCAGGTAATGTGTTGTATAAATAAAGCATGCTACTTTATTAAATCAATACAAGAATAACAGGCCTTCTAGTAGGGAAAATGCTGCCAATTTGCAAAGAAGGCTTTGCAAGATGATTTGTAATTAGATTACCTCCAGCTTCTTAATATTGACCTCAAAAATATCCAATATGAATAGTGATAAATAGTATGTTTTCAGAAATAACAAACCATTATGATAAAATCTATTTTAAAGCTCTCTATCAACTGCATTTAATTATTCTGAAAGTGAATCAAGCTGACCTCATACAAATCTACAGTGAGGTACTCCTTTTCCGAGGAAAACTTACAAGTTAAGTCCTACGCGTCTTTGAAAGACTGGATGAAAAGAATCTCTTCACTTGCCATGTCTAAAAAAAAGGAAAGAACAAAATCATAACCTCATTTCAGAATCTGGATCCCAGAGAGAGTGGAAGGGCAAGAAATTATCTTTGCAACTGCATATACTAAGAGACTGACTTTTATCAAGGTTGATATTAAATATATCAGTCTTGCATGAATAGTTATGCTATACTCAAATTCAGTAGGTCTAATAACTTTGGAATACTGACACCTTATCAAAATTTTGGCCTCCATAATGAGTTTTGAAAAACTCTGTGGATTGTACATAAACCCAGAAATATGCCAAGACAGAAATTTTTGTTCCTATATACAACTGGTTGTATAATTCACCATGGAAGTTAGCAGAGAGTTTACCCTCATGCCTCATAATTTTAAAACAATTTGCTAAAGCATTGTGCTCTTTTTGAAACTGCTTAGAAAATAAAATAGAACATCTGTGATCTTTTCTTTATTGCAAGTTTTGAGATCTTTTCTTGAAATCGTTTCTTGAGATCTTTTGCAACAGGAGAAAGCAATGACTCACTTATTACTTTTCTTACTCTTTAAGATCAGGGAGTCTGTCACTTCCATGAAACTTTTTTTTTCTCCAGTGATGTTACATTCTCTGAGCCATCTCTTATGATGGTAAAGTCCATCATGAACATTTTAAATATCTCTTTCAAAATAGTGCTACAAGTCATTGTCCCAGGCTGGCAGCTACACCTAGGAAGTTGATCCATGATGCTAAACTACAATGAAGGATGTGCATGCTAAAGTGTTAATAGACCTCTGCCTGCAGTCTGTCATGCCCTGTAGTTCCCTATGTCAAGTACAGCTGGTTAGGAAGTCATGGTGAATCATTTATTTGCATGTGCTGCGTAAAGGAATAGCACAGTAAAGGAAGCCTATATATCAAAAGAGCTGTCTCAGTGCAATGAAGAATAGCGAGTGAGGATGTGGACTCCATTCTTGAGAAATATCTGCTATTGGTGGAGCTCAGTCATCAAACCATTTATTTAAAGAAAAGAGTGAGATCAGCTCTACCAGTACCTTTTACTTAGCTCTAATAATCAAGATACTGCAAGATTCACAAAAAAGAGCTGTGTTAAATTAAATAAAAGCCACAAGCATTGAAATCCCTGTTAAGTGACTTCTTATTTAGTTGTGAAATTGTTACTTGGAGCCTATTCATTCATGCAAGTAACTTTTTCTTCTCTTTTTTTCATACTGAAGCAATTTTTTGTTATTTAAAAAAGAATATAAATGTCAAAGGAGACAAATGGCTTATGCTAGTTCTATCTGTAAGGGGAGAAAGAAGATGGACTTGGAAAATATAAAGAAAGATTGGGAGGACTTCGGTAAAAGGTCAAACTAATATTCTCTTCTTTAGAATGCTTTGGAAGGGCAAAATAATAGAAAACAGGAAAAGGAAAGGAACAAGATGTCTGGGAGAAGATTCTTTTATGAAGACTGAAATAATGAGGACTTGAGAGAGAATGTATCTGTGCAATCAGAGAGACTACATTCTGAAGGCATCACCTACCCTGATCTCAGCCAGCAAACCTATGAGGGCAACAAAAATCTAACAGCTTTCACGAGTTGAAGGAAAAACAGATAAATTGTTTTTACATCATAGCAAGAGCCTAACAAAAGGCTGGAGGTAATAAAAAATATTAAAGTATTTGTTATCCTTTTACAGGGAAAATATTCTAAGAACAGGAACATTAGGTAAGCCTCAGTAAATCCGTCATTTATTTTAATCAGCGCTTTCTATGAGGATTCAGAACAAACCGCAGAATTTCCTGTGCTTTACTTCACCATTTGCATTTTCCTAATTTGTAGGGTTATTTTAAGGATAAAATCTGTCCACCTAAATACCATGGATGTTTAAATTCAACAAGAGACCAATACAATGCAAAGCAGAGTACCATTAATGGGATTGTCCATAATAGCTTATTGTTGTGGTTTAACCCAGCAGGCGGCCAA
>NW_009242864.1:0-6092 GCF_000690835.1 Fulmarus glacialis | reverse complement strand
CTATGATTCTATGATTCTATGAATATAAAAGAGTTCATCCTACATAATGAGTATGTGTAACACAGGTCTCGGATGGTTCTGTCTTGCTTCAGGTTTTTTGTGTAAATCTCAAACTACTCAAAACCCTCTCTCCACTGTGCAGACAAGATTCATCTCTGAGAAGCATAGTTTTTATCAGTAGTCCTCATCCTACATCTCTGGTGGAACCATTAGGTATCTTGGACTATTAGAGGATCAGGAATCTGGTTAGTGAGTGTCTTGTAAAGAAGGATACAGGCTTTGAGCTTGATCTGTAGGAGAGTAGTGTTCAGAGCAGAAAACAACTCAAATGTACTTACCTCTGACTGTGTCGCTGAATACATACAGTGCTACGTTCTGTATTACCTACTCTTTATTACGAAACAATAACTTTAAACCACAGTATATTACCCCACTGAAATCCAGATAAAAGGCAGTGAAAGTGTGTAAAATCCAGGTCTGGTCATCATCTACCAGCATGAGACAGTACTTTAGCCAGCTGGACATGGTAAACAGGAATCCTTAGAGATAGATAGTACTGTGTGAAATCATCAGTGACCTCACAACCATTCTTGAACTTCAAACATTTAATTCTTTGCTATTTTTCACCTGAAACTCCTCCATGCACCTTCAATATATGGGCTCTATCTGTAATACAAATTAGAATTTCATGTAACTGTGAGCATATCTTCCAAATAAATTCAAAAAGTATACCTAAAAGCACTGCAAAATGGCACATGAGAAACAGATAAGAAGGGTATTGGTAGAATTCATTGTTTTCCTAAACTTTTTAAATATTTTCCTCTTTCAACGCTGTATTCTGGAGGTTGACCAACCATATGTAAATTATTGTTTTTATGCAATTTATCAAGAAAGCAGTTGATTTTCTCCTGCCTTTGGCAAACCTGAATCATTACAAATTCCTCATTTGACATAAAAATGGTCTACGTAAAACCAAGTGTTCCCTCCAGAACGATGTAGTTTCTCTGCTGTACTGTATTTTGCTTTCACAAAACGTACCACTATAAGCATATCTTATGTGGCAAGATCTTATCTGGAAAATAAAATCAATACATCAATTGATGCAAGGATTGCTCCTGCAGCTGACAGTATTATTTCATGTTTCTCTTATGTAATGAATAGGGACACTAAATTTAACAGCTAGTGAGACAGTATAATCTCCTCTCTATGTATTTTAAGAAAAAGCTTAGGATCATGAAGTCCAAAAAGAAGCGCTCTTCCTCATTAACTATTCAATATGGTTACAGATTAGAAAGAAAATCACCTGCAGAAACTTGCTTTCCATAAATAAAAAGCTGTATAAAGAAATCAAGCTCTGCAGAAATCCTGATTGCAGCAAAATATGTTAATGGGTATTAATAAAAAATATAGTGTAAGGTCAAGGAAATTGTAAATCTAATGCTTTTACATCACCACGTTCATTCAAGAATTTTTAAAATTAGTATAAGTATCTCATTTACATTGCACCAAGACCAGAGTTGTCACCATAGTTTTCTACTTGGTATGCAAGCATTATCCACATTTGCTGCTCATTAAAAATAGAGAAATGTCATGATTTGCCTAATGTCACAGAGCAGGAAACAGAAATCAAATCCTGTTCTATGACCACTTGACATTCAAAGCCCTTCATAATTTGCTTCCTAATATTCCTCTCCTCTCCTGTCACCCCCTCCTCTTTCAACACTCAAACAACTTGAGTCCTCCAACTTCTTGTATTCTTGTTCACTGTTTCCTTTCATGCTGCTAGTACATTTGGAGTTCCCTTTCTGAACCAAGATACAGCTTCTCCTTTATTTATTTATGCTCAGCTTAAAAAGCAGTCCTTCATGGCTGTCATGGACTATCATAGAAGATGTCCCTCTGTGTAACCAATTCTCGGTCCTTACCCATATCTACAGACAACTTTTCAGTCCCTATAGCCTAGTGCAGTTGGGTTGCCAGCACACAATAACTACATATCACTCTTACTCCAATGAGCTAAAAAATCTTTCTTCTTACTACAGAAAAGCATTCACTGTCAGAACTTCAAAATCAGTTAATGTAAACAGCATATTATTAACCATCTTTATATTACTATTCATTTATGCAACTTCTAAATCCTTGCATTTATTATATTTTCTACCTAATTCATCAACCCCTTCAGGCTGGAAGTGCATCTTTTCAAAGGTCTTTAAAAATCCCAGCACACTTGGTGGCAACATAAAATAATAGGCACTATATAGTTCATTATAGAAATTTGAAAAAACAGAAGTATTTCTATATACAAAGTAGTCTACATCAGATGTAAAGACAAGGTCTGTTTTCTAATGAACACAGGTGAAAGAAAAATCCCTAAAAAGTATCTCTGCACTTTTCACAGTACCAAGACAAGTTAGTACTCTGAGAAAATAAAAGAATATGCTGAATATGAGCAAAGCATCATGAAGCAAATAATCATCAAAAATCATGAAGTCTGTTATACTGTAGAACAAGAAGGAAGGAATGTATTTTCAGTCAAGTGTGTCTGTGCTGGTACATTTGCATGATTTTTTTCATGGCCAACAATTTTTTGAAATTAGAAACAAACTGGAATTTAAATGCATCTTTTCAGTTTAGAGTTAATGATTACTTAGAATGTACTTGGGAAATTCTTATATTTTAATTGCTTATTTCAAACAAAAAATAATCTATAAACAAATCAAGAAGATTATTTAAAAATTCAAAAGAATTGATTTTTCAAAAATATCATTTAATCCCAAACTATAATATACTCCACTGCTGTAGAGCTAAAAAGTACTTCAAGAGAGGGAAGACCACGCTATCATTCTACAGAGTTCTTATTACTATGGTTCTCTAAGTTTTAAAAACTTTGCTAGAGAATATATTTGCCCTTTATGCAATATGGTGTTTAGGTACAACAAAGGCACTGCTAGAGATGATAAACTTTAGCATTAAAAAGTACTCTTAGAGAGAGGATTTGGAAACTATCCCATCTGAAGGTAAAAAGCAGATCTCAAGTTTTAAATGTTCATGAAGATATATTAGAAAGTTTGGATGGGAGTTTATACTCCTCTACAGTTCTCTGTCTCTAACGCAGCCTCTCTTCACACCATGCTGCTTCTGCAGTTGATGGAAATCTAGTCAGTTTAGCCAAATGTTCCTGGAGTACCATTCATCTCATCCTGAAGCAGACACGTAAAATAGGTCAGATAATTATGTCCCATAAGTGCCTCTTTCTCTTCAATGACTATAAATGGGCCACAGAGTGACTGACTCAACTATAGACATCTGAAGTGAGACGAATCCCACACCCCACAACTAACTATCCTGCAAAAGTTTTCTCAATAAAATAACATTGAAATGTTTCTTACTAAGAGGATACTTAAACAAAAGAAAATAAAGACAGAATTTTAAATATCTAACCCAATACAGTCTAATTTCTGAGAAAGTACTAAATTGCTAGAGCTGAAAAAGAATTTGTTGCATGTTGTTATTTCTCATAGTGTTTGTCAATAGGTATAATTTCCAGTCTGTCTGGGATTAGGAAATAATTGAAAAATTGAGCAGAACCCATTTTTGCTGTGATTCTTTCTAGAGGACAGGTATCTACACATTTTGTGATCTTTTGAAAAAGCTGGAACTTTTGAAAATACATAAAAACACAACAATTTTATTGAAACCAGCATATTCTTTGAAGACAGTTGGAAAACAGGCTTTTTTTTCCTGCTATAAAAAACCAGACCAGACAGCTGATACCTCAAGAAGGAGAAGTAAAAGCTTAGAAATGTCACTTCCATGACAATTCCACTCACATTCTGCTCTTACATAAGCCAAATTAAAAGATTGTTTTATCTTGTTTTTTTTAAATAAAACCAACTAACTTCTCTGAACACTCTGGTCCTTATGTAAACTAAAGCTGTTTGGAGACTGTCAACAGTCTCCAAACCGTAGTTTTCAGAAAATCGAGGTTCTGCAGGATACTTCTAATGAAACATTTCACCGGATAAATTGTAAAAAAGTATTCCAGTTAATTGAATCAAAATATTTAATTTGGGGTCGATTTAACACTGCAGTGCATCTGAGCTAGATACAAATTGCAGGACTTTGATTTCAGGTGTTTCAAATCCCCCTTCTAAAATGTGACAATGCCTCATGGATGAGTGGAACAAGGAAGCCTGACCCAGTGACAAGACTGGGGCCTCTGGTGCACAGCAGTAGCTCAGCGATTTCGCTCCTGCCCATCAGGGGCATATGAGGATCTGACGATACAAATTCTAGCATCAGGAGTAGCAAAACCTTCTCTCTGCCCTCAGGATGACAAACCTGGTAGTTCAGGCTGACAAAGTTCAGTGGTACCTTAAAAAAAATTTTTTTTAATATTTCAGTATTTTGCCTTCTCCAAAAATAATCTTTTTTAAAATGTCTTATTCTATTAAAATATCCTCATTTTTCATTTTTGTCCTGATATGGAGCGAAAACAAATGTTGAAATATGAGAAGCTCCCATAAGAAAAAAATTCCAAATGTTGAACAGATAAAATTAAAACCTCTTCAAGGAACACTCTCTGCTGCAATTAAGGAGTGAAAGAAAAAAAATGTAGAGTCAGAACGACCCCAAAGTATTATTTATTTCCTTGTTCTGTTGGCTCCTGTAAAACATAACTTTAGTATCTGTACTGAACTTTGAGTTTTAATCTAATAATCACACAAAACTAATCAAGAAGTTAAAAATAGCAACTATACAGTATCTAATAGCCATACTGCACTTGGGAGCAATTTGAGATTTCTTGCTCTTCAAGCAAAAACTCACAATCATTGTTCAAATACCTATATACAACAGCCAAAGATGAGAAAAAACAACAGCCACTTTCTGTCACTGTAGTAATTTTTGGCAAAGAGTTAAATGTATTTATTATCCTGCATTTTTATTTTAAAGAAAGTGATAAATACATATTTACAGGCTTATATTAGAAGAACAAACCTGTTCCGATAGCTAGAAGATTCAAGAAACTGTTCTGTTTTAAACTGCATATTCAGATAACTAGAAGTACTGTTACAAGGAACAAAGATGCTTTATTTTAGTTAAAATCTCTCACCTTCCTCCTTTAAAGAACCTTTAAAAGTTACACTTCTTTAAACTGAGTGACTTCAAGGTTACAAATATTAATGGATCTTCCTGAAGCTGTACTGCCTTTATTGTCAATATTATCATCTTTTGTTTGCTTGTCTCCACACCTGACTATTTTTAAAGACTGTTCATTTGTGAAAGTAAACGAAGGCAATGAAAAAATGGGTTCAGCTGAGGTTACAATAACCACCAATCTGGTATAAGATCATGATAAATCAGTAAAATACACACCTGCTGCACCTCTTTCTACTTTATTCAATTACATATTTTCTGAGTGGCTATAGAGCTATTTTCCCTTCAAATTTAGCTTGCTTGCAATTTAATCTTCTCACACAGATGTCATGCACAATGGTACACTTTTATTATTTCACACCCATTTGAGGAAAAAAAAAAATCCATTTACTTCTGTTAATTATATATATATTTCTCTATGTGCAAAATACAGTACCCCAGATTAGTAGCTCACAAATTCTCATAAACTGAATAGTGGTGGATCTCACCAGCACTCACGTAAAACCTCCACATTACACAAGTGTTGCAGAAACCACAATTCTACAAATGCCACACATCCTTCTAGAACAGTACCGGACCATTGTTCCAAAATGAGAAAGAAGGGTAACTGATTATTGAAAAACAAGTCATTAAAACAAGAAATAAAACAAATCCTTGTCCTGTTCCTTTCTAATGCCAAGAGCAAAGAAATTAGTTGAAGGGCATACCCAAATCCCACTTACATTTGCTTACTCAAAAGTCCATGTAACTTGATTTCAATAGCTTTCACATGCTAGCATACAGAACTGCCATGCAGTCTTAAATTGCTGCCTGCTGCAACAGGCAGAAGGCTGAAGTGATGGTATTGCTTAGGTGGGTAGAATGATCCAGCTCAAAAGCCCATAATACTTGAAATGTGCTTTCTGTCTTAGAATCATTGAATCATTAAGGTTGGA
>NW_009242863.1:0-6103 GCF_000690835.1 Fulmarus glacialis | reverse complement strand
AGAGTGCACCTGTCTAAGCTGTGAGCCGCGGGCTTCTCTAGGAGAATGCCTAGGAGAATCACCTTGTCATATCCCCTTTTCTGCAAACTGTGAGCTCCATATGAGCATATCTCCGAACTCTCATATTTACTATCTAGTTCTCCCATTTCACACATCAGACTTCCTGTGTTTTCCACAGACTTTGCACATATATTTGCCCTGACACGGTTAGTGATGTTTAGTTGCATTTCCTTAACATACTGTTGGAAAACCATATGCTCCCAAATGTTTTCTGATTTGTCATTACATGAAATACTTTTATTAAAACTATTAAAGAGAAGAGAATCCTAAATAAAGCCTGGGAAAACTGGCACAGCCTGTGGACTTGATGCTAACTTTCATTGATGCTCTTCCAAAGGAAAGTTAGTCACAGTTTTTTTGCTTGGCTAAAGCTTGTTAAAGCTTTCTGACTCCACAGTCAGCTGCATGTGGTGATGGAAGGAACACATACTTAATATTCGTTCCTCGCTGACTAGGTGATAGGTAGAAAAGAGAGACAAGCAAAAACTGGTTGAAACCTAGGCTTATCACCTTCTGCTTCCTATGTGGAAAAAACAAGCTGCTTTAGCAGGGGTATGATATAACTATGAAAGTGCAGTAGTAAATAGCATTCTTTGAAGCAGCTGTGCTGCAGATGCATTTCTTTCCTGAAGCTCCTCCTTATTTTATGTAGCAACACATTTATTCACACTCATGGCATTAAGTAAAATACAAGGTTTACAACAGCGAATTTGCAAAGCATCTTCCATCATAATTGCATTTGTAGCAATAGAGAAACATTTCCAAAACCTTTCTAGCAAAATTTTCTGCAGTGTAGATTGACTACTGGTGGAAAGCATGAACAAGAGCTCTTACACAGGTTTTGATTAATAAGTTACCCATTTTTTTTAAAGGACTGCTAACCACATTTATTTTAAATTTAAAACACAGCAGAGAGCTATGAGGTAGGAGCAATGAAAACTAGATCTTGAATTTTAGTAATTTCCTTTTCATGCTAACAATAATTTCAAAATAATTGGAAAGCCTACTGCAGTATGCGTCCACATCAACAGAAGGGAGTTCCTGAAAAGCTGCATAGCAATCTCTGTTTTAATGCATTCAGTAATACAACTTTTTCACTTTCCAGAAGTCTGAACAGTGATCTTTCATCAAAAAACCAATTAAGCAAACAAAGAATATAAAAACAGATGGCAAACACAGGATAAGAGTGATATTAAACTTGATTCCTCAACTTGTTCTTAGTATTAGCAGAAATGACCTTAAAAATGTATTTTAGTATCTTGGATTAAACCCAATCAAGGAAGAACCTATATGAAACATAGAGCACTGTGAGAATAAGATTTATAGACTGAACTAAAATTATATTTTTCCAGATAGATTTTTTTGGAAAGTGTGATCATAAAATTATTTCTAGCTACTTAGATACACAATATGAGCTAACTACAAAAAGTTCTGAATGATGCCCAACTTTTATGAAAACTGTATTTAATTTTAGCATTAGCATAGGAAAGCAAATGATCTCTGTCTAATGGATTATATGTGAAGCACAAAGATTGATCCAAAGACAATTTTTACTTAACACTGAAGGGGAAATTATGAGTTTTAATATTCTCCCAGTAAATGGTTTAGCTTCCGCTTCATTTAGGGCCAGCATATAGTCACAACAAATGAATTATCAATTGGCTTTTGGTACTGGCATTAGTCTGAAAAAACAATGAACAAAAATATTCAGTTTCAATGGTGTTTTGCCTTTGTTTTTTCTTGCTGAAATAAGCAACTACAAAAAATTCAGTTCTTATCTACATATAAAATTCCATGAGGCATAAAATTTTTCAAGTCAGGTGTAAAAAGAAAGCCGAAAATAACTAAGGCTTGCCTTTCCATGAGGAGATAAATGGAGCTTTCCTCCTCTCCTTCTCTCTGAAAAGATAGTATTAAGCATATTCACTCAGGTTAAGGCAGTCATTTTCCTCGACAATGACTGGATCTGAACCTGCATCTGGAAATTTTCTTGAACATCACCCATCTGGAGAGGAAAAAGGATGGTTTCCTTCAGTTCTGTGTTCTACACCTTCATTGGAGCAGGGACTGGATAACAGGTGTCTCACATCCTAATGTCCTTTTGTATCTGCTGGCTGTTTATATACCCTCCAGGTCTGACAGCTGGTAAATTTGATTGATCAGGAACTATAACAGATGACAGGAAAGAATTGGTCCAAAGTAGGGTCTGGTAGATGAGCCATCCAGATGGAGCTATCCAGAAAGCAATTAGGTCTATCAAAACTATCAAAGGATAGAGCCATTTCACTTGCATAGGACTATTAAAGTATTTTATGAAAATTGGAATAGCTCCAGCAAAAGAGAGCTCTGCTACAGAAAACCTGAGACCCTGGTGTGTAAACGCTTCACCTGTGAGTTAGGGGGTCAAAGTTCAAATCTTTGGCCTGAAGCAGGAAGAAAGTGAATTTGAGGTCATTTATCTTACCTCTCAGGCAGGCACCTTAATCACAGGGACATGATGTATTCTAAAGAAGCATTGCCTCATGTTGGAGCTAATGGACTTAATTAATGTTTGCTTCACTGAAGGGGAGTTTCTGCAGCTCCATAAGCATTAAGCAGTGTCATCAATTCTTAGCTAAAGCAGACTTCAGTAGTTGCCTGACTATAGTATTATCTGACCTGTCTCCTGTTCCTTCTTCCTGAACAATGCTATGCATGCATTAATGTCCAGCTGGGTAAAAATACATTGTTTTCTCTCACGTGCCCAGGAATATGGCACCGGAATGGTAGATTACCTACGGTCAGAGATGAAGTGTTGCACCCAACCTGATGATACACAGCCTAGAAGGGCTCTCTCTATGGCTACAGTCATAGAAGATCAATAAAGCCTTCTCCATTAGAGGGCAAGTATCAGCTGAATGACATAATCCCGGTTTCCAAGTTTTTCTAATAAGGGTCTCACAGAGACAAGATCTCGTAACATGACCCCAGAATGGCTAGCATGTCTAAGCTGTGTACTTCTTCCTTGTTAGGATCTTGCAGTGCTATCACAAACCTGCCATCCAAGTGTAAGGCAGGTACATGCCTAGATGAAAAACCACCTGTCAAATCTTAGTGCAGGTATAAACACACATAGAGAGGGAAAACATTTTGGTGAACAGAAAGTAGCTATGTCTTTGTCCTCTAACAAGAGCATCTACTATCCTCCATCCTATAGTTAAAATAGTATATGATTTTGCAGCCCACAGCTCACAAGCTAGGTTTGCAGTTACTTGCAGTACTTAAATATTGTGAGAGAAAGACTAGCAGAGATGACAGAAAAAGGAATTTTCTGTCTAAGTTGAACTTTAAAAATATTAATAATCTTGTTAGGTGGTATTTGTGGTACTAGCTGCTAAGCTTTGATCATTTTGCTTTTTTATATTTTGTACTAATACATCTTCATTTAGAAAGTGAAAGGCAGTGATAGAAGAACAAAAGAGATCTTTCATGATTTGGAGAACTGCAGGCTTTTCTTATGAAAGATGCAAGTGTTTTAAAAATGGCTTCTTTTTTAGTCATTTACAAAACCGTATCAGAATAAATTTATAGTGCTAGTGTCAAGGTTTATTATACTTGGTTGTACCAACACAAAGTAAAGGACTGCTCAGCCTGCTTTGTTTGTATCAATAATAAAAAAGTGCTAATTTAACCTAGAATTTCTTTAAAAGGATTCCAATTAATATAAATACAGAAGTAAAATGTTAAGACTCGGATATATTAATCAAGTTTACAAGGTAGCTCAGCTCTTGTAATTTTTTCTTGTAACTCTTGTAAATTTTTTCTTATGTTCTGTTGAATACTCAGAGAAATGAATCACAGGAAGGACAATATATTTCTATTTTTGCCTCAAATTGTAAAATGAAGATTTTAGATTTCATCATTTTTCAAATTCCATTTTTTGTTACCTATTTCAGAGATTAAGATCATAAGTGAAATACATAATAATTACCTATACACATTTACATATGAAAATAATTTCTTTCTTCATTTTAAAAATGAAGAAAATTTTAATAATGGATCTGTAATTAGAAATGCATATTTTGCAATTGAACTACATATAATTGTTCAACTGAAAAAAAACATAGATAGGAAGATTAGCAGGAGCACTATGAGATGTTCAGTCTGTTCTTGGTTCATACAAAAAAAAAAAAATCAATTAATACCTGCAATATTTATCTTATGTTGGTGTATTATGTTTGATGATCTTGCAATAATAGCACCACTGAGATTTGTCAAACATTTATGCTAACAATAATAAGTATTTATTTCTTTGTGGCATTGGAGAAATAGGATTGAAATGAAGACTTTTTGTTCACAATTTAAACTTAATCTTACATATATCTTGCATATTAATTTCACTTATCATAAATGGAAATTCTATTATGTTAGTTCTAGATAATCTAGATATAAACAAAGGATCAATGTTTTTAGCACATTGTCATAAATTACCAGTCAAACAGATGGAATTTAGATGCATGACTAAGGTGAATATGCTTTGGTAAAAAAAGATATGATAAACAACAAAAGGAAACTTGGGGAAATTTACGTAATGTTTGAGAGGGTACCTAAGAAACGGAAAGCTGTGCAATCTTCTTCACATTGTAGTATGAATTATCTCTGAAGAGTGGAGGTCTGTGCACAGCTGTCAGAGGAAGAGCTGTACTGGCTCTACCAGCATAATGCGCTGCAAATAACCTGTGTTTTTAAGGCGGTTCTGCCTCTGTTTAATTTTAAGCATTTGATCAGTCTCTTTGGATTTAGCAAGTCAACCCATACATATAAAAGGAAATACGTGCTTGCAGAGTCAGGGCCCAAGATCATGAAATGACAGGGCCTGTATGTTTCTTCATTCCTATATATATGCCATTAAATGTCTGATACTAGACTTACTGCTACCTTTTGCTTTATATTGCAGATTAAAAAACAGCTACCTGAAGTTTTATCAAGATGAGGATTTTTAAAATCATTTTAGATGTCAAAATGTTTACTTCAGCTTGTTTAACATGTGTATTTGGAAAAGAAAATATATGTCTTTTTAAATTGCCAAGAACCCTTGTCATTTTTAGCACATGTTCATGCATACAGATGATGGTAAGTGATATGACATTTGAAATGAGGCATCAGTGACAATACGAAGGAATCTGAAAAGACTGATTTTTTAAAAATCTTTAAAAAGAAACCTAGGTAACACAAAAGCATTTGACCACAAATTGTTGAGTTACTGGATTTCTTTACATGTTTAAGTCTAATAACAGCTGCTGTTACATGAAGAAAATAAATGTTGAGATGCAAGTCTTTTTACAGACTCATTAAAAAAAAAAATTCTATGCTAGTTAATATCACTTTGATTCTGTACGTCTGCAAAAATACTGCTTTTTTAACATATAAGATGTATTTCTAACATGTTTCTTTGTTTTACTTCTATTCCTATTCATAAGTGTCATCAAAAGGACATTAAAAATTAAAGCAACCTTTTCACACAGAATAAAGTCTCAGGTCAACGTATACTTGTAACAGATCTCTTCCTGATGTTCTTTGAAAAAAAGCAAAAATATATTTTATAGTTACAGTTAAACACTGATGATTAATAAGGTAATTACTAGTTTGTTAAAACTTCCTAAATGTCACTGTAAAGGAGATGGGGACCCTCTCTTTTAAGTTGAAAAAAATGAACTAACACACATTTCATTGCTCTAAATATAAATTGTTCATTTCCCTGTACAAGTGTGCACCTAAAACAAGTAATCCTACCTTTTATTTCCAGGGCTCAGACGAGTCATTCTTTAAACTCCTTGGTTTGTGTATACCTATCATTTTGTAAGCTGTCTGAGAAGGTTTGTAATTCCCTGCACTACCAGAGCTTTTTTATTAAGAAAATATTGATAACTGTTAATGGTTTTACATACTTCTTGAAGTCTCAATTTAATTAAAACACAACAATATGATCATTTGAATGTAATCATTATAGTTACATTTATGAATAGTTAATAACAATATATTTGTTAATTTCACTGTTTTAATA
>NW_009242862.1:0-6065 GCF_000690835.1 Fulmarus glacialis | reverse complement strand
CCTCAGTGTCCTTCCTGTAGTGAGGGGCATTCATTGGGAAGAAATAGACCAAGAGGAAGACTCTATAGTCTAATTCTTAAGAAATTTTTCGGTTCTGGAGACTACTTATTTATTTCACACTAAACAATTACACACAAAATTCATAAATGGCATCAGGCAACTGAATTCAGAAGCTCGTGTTAAGTCTTAATTTTAGCAGCTCCAGTCAAATCCACAGTACTGGTTATTAAATAAACTGTCTACAGTTTCTGAATACCTGAATCTGAAAAATTGTTCCCAAGCCAGTGGAAACAGTGACTGAATGGGAACACTTAGGAATAAGCTCTGGATTCTTATAAATATAGCAGAGAACTGTGAATTGGATGATGATTTGGAATAGTTTAATTGTCTTACTTATAAATCATTGCCACTACTGTATTCCAGAGTGAGTCCTGCACATTGCATAACATACTCCTGACCAAGAGTCTCATAAATCTCTTCAACTTTCTCTTGTTCACAGAAGTTTTCATTGTATTTCTATTAGAAATGAATATAAAAGCAATTATTATAACAGAATTTTCTGCCAATATTCTGCTTATAAATTCTACATATATGAACATGCACCCCTTATACTTGAAAATTTGAACTTTTTAATGATCTGGGCTGAAACTCACATTGCACATGTTTCCATTTCATTTTCTAGTAAAAAATAATCTTATCTGTGACTCATTTTAACACATTTCTATTTTTTTATTAGTTTCTCTTGCAAACAATGCAAGATAGTCCCTTCACTCTGTCTGTAGTAGGAAAACCACAAGTTGATGTTAACATTCAAATGAATGTAAAAAAAGGCTTAAGGGAGTTAGTGATAAGACATAAAATAACAAATTATATTTAAAACAGTTTAATAAATCACTTGTTCCTGGAGCTATCCATCAAAATTTATTTCTTAGAGAACTAGTTAAACCGATTGTGTAAAATCCTGTTCCCAAAGGGAAATCTGATTTCAAGGCTACAACCATTCTACATTGAAATGTTTGCTTTGTGTCTTAATATATTCTAGGTCATTTTTTTGAGCATTTCCACTTGGAGAAAGAAAATAGTAATAGTGATTAGAAAAACGCTAAAACCCCTTTCCAAAGGATGATGTCTAAAAAGAAAAACTTTCAAACGGAATCTGTGTTCAGTAAAGTATTTTTGAAGAATGATTCTCATGACAAAACCCAACTAAGTAAAATGCCTCTTGGTAAAATGTTTGAGACTATCCCCTGATAGTTCTGTCTCTTTAAGACATCAGGCAGAATCTAAAGAGCTAATGTACTCCCACATATTGTATCATCCAAACAAGGTCAAACACATTTCCGTATTAAACATGACTGCTCCCTCATTTCCTTCATCTTATGAGTGGCTACTCTTCTATACTGCAATGGATAATTTCCTAGTGTAGGCAAAGCATTGTTCTGAGGCCAGGTTGAAAACTGATGGTTTGTGTTCAATTTACCTGTAGTAAATTGCTTCATATTTTCTGTGAAGTACTCTTATGGAGTGACATTATTAATTGCATCACACACTAAGTTCTGTTGTTGAAGCCATCAGTAATTTCATGGTGTTAAAATCAAGCCTTTTATTCAGTGGAAGGAGAATACAGGAAGATCAAAGTCCTAATGCCTTTCTTCACATAGAACTGAAAGCTGCCACAAACCCAATACATTTTGCCTAGCAGAAGATTGTCATGGTGGAGCCTTATTACATTGCTCCTTATTTAGCTTTGCAGGTATATGTAATACACACTGTTCTGCAGAAGGAAATAAGAGATGTTCCTTTCCACAACATTTTATTAACAAGATTATTAATGACACATGTAGAATGAACTTTGGCTAAGGAAAGAACAAATTTAACAGTAGTGTTTGAGTAGGGTTTTTTTTCTTATGGTTCACATTACTGGAGGACCTTTACATGCATGATTTTTTTTTAGGCTATATGCTAAGGAAGTGTTTGAAGAACTGTAATTATCGTTATCAGCTGTGTATGGACATACATAGGAGGCTAGTCTAGTATCACAACAAGCGGAATATGTTAAATTAGGAAAAGGCACACAAGATATTCCTCTTGAGATGCAAAATAGGGCCTCCTTCACCACTGGTTATGCATATGTCATTAAGATAGGAAGCACAAAAGTATTATTGTGAACAATGACAAAACCTTCATTGATTCTGCTAGGGCTAGCCAATTTCCCTGTTTTCTGAATAGACCATCTGATCTTATTGCTACTGTGGCTACAATTGTTACAGTTGTTATAATAGTTTCTTAAAAATTTTCATGGACTTGTGTCTATCTATTCCCTCTTAATTTATTCCCTCTTGACTGGCAGTATATAGTTGGCAGCAAATATCCTGACCTCGCAGCCAAAGTAAAAATGTGATTGATATGGATTGGAATGATAAGAAATGGTCACACAAGATTAAAATCTCAGCATCTTTGCCTTGAACAATATTCTTAGATTCCATAAGTCAACAAAAATATTCATTAATATTTATAGTGAGCATGCATATATTTTAATTTAAATATCATTTCTTTAGATTTCTTGTCAGAATATTGTCAAGGCAGAGAACAAGCTAGACAGTGTGTCTATTCAGAAAGGCAGTCTCTTATGAACAACTTTTTTGCATGAAAGATAAACAATTTATCTATTTAAGATATGGTGGTTTAGGTTGTTAAAAGGACAAATTCAGTCTAAGATAGTTTTAATCATTGACATGATTTTCAGGATACTGACAATAAAAAAGACGAAATATGTAGTCTTAATTTCAGCCTTCTTTTCCATACTAAGCCTAAGCTCCATACTTTGTATTCTAAACCATTCAAAGTGCTAAACCCATTGAAGACTTTTAAATAAAAGATAATGCCAGTAGCTTAAGAAATCCCTGAACTGCTAACCACTGGAGAGTGAAAGAGTTTTCTGAGGAAATTCCACAGTATGCTTATTCTTTTTTTATATTTTTACATAAGCTTTCCTTGATTATTTGGGAAATAATTATCAAAACATTGTGGAGTTATAGATTGATGCATGGATTCATTTTATTGAAAGTATATTTTAATTTGAAGGTCATATAAAAGGAGGAAAAAAATCCACTATACAAAAGAGAAATACTATATTTCACTTGTGAAGGTTTGAATGACATGATGTCACATTTGTATTAGCTGATTACAGACAGTGACTACGTTCTGTTTCTCAGAGCAGATGACAGATAGAAGCTATACCAAGTCATTGAATAGCCATGGCACATGGCATCACAGCCATCCAAGTATGGGAGCTTATAGTTTCAGATATCTGACAATAGTGAGCTAGCATAACATGTTCATATGATGAAATCAAACCGGTAGAAATTAAATTCGTGATCAAATAATTATTCAGCTTAAGCAATGGATCTTTTATGATTAAAAACACAGGAGAGAGGTTAGTTGTGATTAAAACAGGGACCAGAAGCTGAGCTCTTGCTTACAAAGAATGTAAACCTCATGCTCCAGCAAGAGAAACTCTTGCTCCAATTGCTCTAATAGAATGCATTTATTTCTTCATTATACGTTTCCTGTTTTCACTAACTTATTTCATGACTTATCTACTATGACTTCTGTGCTGAAATGGAGGAGGAGACAGAGTTGTAGAGAAGCAGCTATAATAAAATTAAGGCTATTTCACAGACATTGTATTAAAGTAACTTCCTGGATTAATTTCAACTTCTTTTTTGTAGGCTTCTCAGTCCTGGAAATGGTTTGTTTTCCATGTGTTCTTTTGTTGTTTATTTTTTCTTCTTTCACTGTTCACTGATTTCTCATTTGTTCTCCTTGTTGTGTTTCAGCATATATGCTCAATAGTGAAAGTAAAGTCATCACCTATTGTTTTCATAGCCTCTATTGTTTCCTCTAGGTCTTTTTACAGTATTGTCCCTGTGGTAGAGCTTTTATTTTGATTATTTTGTATAAACTCTCACGTAAAAAAGGAATGGAAAATCAAATGCAATCCACATATCCTATTTCCCCAAAATAAAACATACTTTACCTTTTTTGTTTATAGAAATAAAGTTTTAAAAAACAAACAAAGAAACAGAAACAAAACAGAAAGTTGAGACCTGTTAGATCTTACCAAAGGAATTAGTAAATCAGTTTAGATACAGCAGATAAATTAATTAAGTATCCAGACATTTAACTATTTGCAGTAAGAAACAGCTATCCCATATAAATCTTTTTTCTTTCAGACACCCTATATAACTTTGACATGTATCCTTTTCAGCATTTTTATTGTTTTTAAAATCTTGTAAGTATATGCAGCAAAATATCACCTTACTCCTGAGCTTCATGATACCATCAACCTCCTTATATACTCTCTAATGAATTTTGATCAGCAAAAGTTTCCCCTCCAGTTAAATAACTTCTAGATTATTTGAATAATTTATCACATTTGTGATGATTTAGTTGAACTCTGCTTCGACATTGTTTCAAGATTCAAATGTCTCTGTTACACTTCAGGCTGCACCAAACCTCAAGCATTAATATTAGCTTGATCAGGTGAGCCAAAGGTAAAGGCTTATGATTTCTGGACTTACATAGACTTATATTAATGTGAAAGCCTAAGAAAGACAAGGTATAGATAACTTTGCCAAGTTATGGCGAAGGGTATTAAATATTACATTCTTATTTTTCTGGATATAACCTGATAGCAACAACTGGATAAACTATGAATGTCTTTTCTCCACGAGTATTTTACTACAAGATAGCAAAAATGACTTAGATGTCTGTCTATACAGACTTTTTTGACAGTGAAGTCATAGTCAAAACAGCTCAGTCTATTCACAAGCTTTCGAATGAGCTTTACACATTGTAACAGCACCTTTTAAAATCATAGTATTATTGTGTGTCCCTTCCTTTGGGCATGCTGTTGAGTTATGTGTTATGAGTATTATTTTAGTGAAGAATAGCCACAGGAGACAGAAACATGTTAACTTTAACAAGACTTTTTGAGTATCAAGAATACCATCAACATAACACATAAATTATAAGGTCATTTGAATGACTGTGTGTTTGGTGACCTGAACCGTCACCCACTGGAGGCAGTGGAAGTCTGGAAGTTGTTGGAATAGACCAAATGCTCTAATATAGGGATATAGGTACTGTGATACTGCAACCCATGATATATTCAAGACTCCAAGTAATTTTGCATTACTTGATCAAAAATGTGATTCCCGTAAAATCTACTGTTCCTCCAGACGGGGACTTGCTTCTTGTTTTTGTAGGCAGTGCTAGTGTGCTCTTATGCTTCCCTGTTCTGTAACACGTGTCATCCCGATTGGCCTGGCACCCGGGACCACTTTGAAGGAGTAGTGAGTACGTAACCTGTTTGCCCATGGTTAATGGCCATCTGCCCCACAAGATGGCATACCAACAGTTAGGAGTAGGGGGCACTGGTCTTATCCTAGTAAGACTAAAAAGGTCTCAGAACACACAAAAAACCAATTCTGAAGTGACGAAAGATTGTCAGTGCCACAGAGACAACTCTAGGCTGGTTCTGAATTTGCTTCTCAGATACCACCATAGGCATTACAGTCTTAGAAATGTGTTATTTGGCCCAATCTAACACACTTTTCTTACACCAGGCGCTTGCAGAGGAACAAAGAACTGATGAATTTGTGTACAGAACCTGTCAGGATTCTACAGGAATGATAAGTAATTCCTGGCAAGCTGACTTTCACTATAGACTTTTCTTGCTTAGTAGTGTATTTCTCTATATGTTTTTTTTCTTAAATAAACTGTTTGCATTTTCAGAAATTGTCGCTTTCTCTAAGGAAGAGAAAATCTTCAGCTGCTGAGGAACGCAGTCACTCACACGTCAATAGGTTGGAATGAATTATCAAGGGACTTTTAGATAAAACTAATTCTGGTGAGTTTCCAACCAAGGAAGTAATGGATGCAAGTTATTCAGAGATTCCGATGGGAAGGCTACTTTCTCTGGCCTGGGCAGAAGTCATGATACTAGCGCATGACTTTTGGCACTGACAAACCAAGTGTCCTGGTTTCAGCTGGGATAGGGT
>NW_009242861.1:0-6078 GCF_000690835.1 Fulmarus glacialis | reverse complement strand
CTGTCCAGCTGAGGAGGGGAGCGACAGAGTAGCTTTGGTGGGCACCTGGCAAACAGCCAGGGTCAACCCACCACAGAGGTTGTTCAACAGTATCTGAAACATCTTACAGATGCAAAATATTTGACTTAAATATGACAATCAGAGTGGATTAAGTATTAGACATTTTTTTAGTAGACAGCTTAGAGTTATTTGGAAAATGAACTGTGTGAAGTGGATGTACTTCTGCTCACTAATGCCCTGTATCACACCTAGAAAGAATGAAAGAGCATTGACTTAGATGGTCTGGTAGGTCTGTCTGCTTTTGTTTTGGTTTGGTTTTTTCTCTATAAAACTAAATGCAAGGGCAATTTTTGCCTCGTATTAATATTATTGCTAAAGATTATAGGACTTTTAAGTGCCTTCAACAAGGCTTAGGCAGAACTGTAACACAGACATGTGAAGGTGTGCTCCACTCAGCTGCCTATCTAACCATGGTGCCTGAATAAGTTCCCGGGGGACGCGAGTGCTTTGCCTCTGCGCAGGCTGCGAGCGCTCAGTGGGGACAGCCCTGCCTTCCCTCTTAGCTCAGATCCGAGCTGAAAACAAACCATTGCTCCAGGTGAGCGCCCGGAAGGGTTCTGCTTGGGAGGGCTTCCCAAGAGCACGCCAATACCCTCAGATGGGTTCAAGCTCCTCACAAACACAGAGGAACTATCTTTCATACAGATTCCTCGTGCACTACTTCACAAGGCACAGGTCAGTGTTCACAGAGCCCATGGTACAGAGGCCGCTCCAGGGGTTTTGCTCAGAAGACATACAGCTTTATAGACTTTGCAGGCCATGCCAATGTACTGCATATGTCTTCACTGAAAAGCTTGATGATGAGAGTGCATGGTAGCCCACAAAAGATAAGGAGGGCTGACAGTAAAAGGCTCTTCATGCAACGGCTGGGAGACCTGTAGATCTCCTTGGGAAAGATGTTATGAATGCAAAGAGTTTATCTGTATTCCATGGAACACTGAACAAGTGCTGAACAAGCGACTGAGTGAGGTTTAATAAATAGACAAACCCCATCAGTCTCCAGAAGTCCCTCAAGTTGAAAGTACAGGATAGCAGAGTACTCAGGAAAATTCAAAGACTCCATTTGAGTATGGACCATAGACAAAACGAGACTGGCTTTTCTTGTGTGCTTTCACAAGCAGGGAATCTACTTACATGATTATACACACTTTGGTAAGTGCTGCAAGATGAGACTTTAAAAGCAAAATGAAGTTTTTAAGTCCCTTATTGTTGTCACTTTTTGAACAGAAGGAAAAAAACCCTAGGGTCCTGCAAGTTTTTCAAGTCAGGATGAGGAAGTGGTGACAGGTCAGGTTTGATGTAGTCCAACTTATTCATAAAGGATGTTCAAATTTCCATTTCTCAAATTATCCCCACGCAGATCCTAAATTCTCATTGAAATAATGGTTTCTCGTATAGAGTAAACTTTGGTTCAGCTAATTCATGTAATTAAGGGCATGTGTTACTTGCCAGCACCATGATTAATTTTCTGTGGGGAAGGAGGGAGAGGGGAGTACTTCCTTTAGTAGGGGGAAAGCCTTAAGTTAGGGACCGGGTGGGAATAGGGTGAAAAAGTAAAGGCCAAAGAGAAGCCTTTCTTCTAAAATTGGGGAGAGAGCAATGAAGCCTGCCATCTCCTTCCAGAAAACCATTCAGAGGAGGTGCTGGTTGGAAGCGGGAAGCAGAACTTCATTCAGATTTAGAATCTGGCAAATCTGCCCGTGACTTTGAATGAAAGGGAGACTGAACTCTTAAATCCATCCCCGCATCTGTCTTACCTCTCTGCCTAAAACACTTTGTTTTTCTTCTATTCCTTTGTGCCCAGTACTTCCTTGCTGCCTCCTCTCTCAGCTTCTCTTTCACAGAAGGCTCTGAACCCTTCTCAGAGCGACAGCTAATGGAAGCACCCAAACCAATGTGTCTGCCTGGGCCTTTGTTCAAGGTGCAAGCTGACATTTCAGGAGGGAGTTTGCCTGCTTCCTCTGGCTACACTAAATGAAAGGAGACAACCCTCCTACTTAACAGAGGTGACTGTAAGCCCTTGGTGACCGGAGGCCTGTGTGGCTGTGCAGCTCCTCCTCCTTCAGGCTGGAGTATGCATGTCACGCCAGCCACTGATGATGGGTGTGCTACAGCCTCCAGTCGGTCCACACTAAATACCATCTTTGCCTGAGAGTTACAAAAATTGATGTATGTATTATTGAAAAGGTAATTCTTATTTTCTCCCCCACTCCATATAAATAAAATAGAGATTACAAAGCTCCTTATCTATGCTGTTGTTAAATATGGACTGTCCTAGCATCCTCAAGACTGTCCTAAGTTTTTATTTTCAGCAAGAATACTTGTATGAATAATACTTTTGCTCATTTCGTATAATGCTTGGCATTTGTAATAAATGAAAGGTAAATACAGATAAAGGGTTGGAGAAAACCAGTTTTTCCCTATTAGAACATGCTAAAAAGGTAGGACTGCATTAAGTATTAAAAGGGAACCACAACACTTTGATATTGAATGCTGTAAGGTTCCTCCAGATTATTCTGTATTTGACATTGCTGGAGGTGAGACTGCTCCTCAAGAAGTTATACGTTGTGATGTACAACAATGATATGTTAGAATGTTTTTCCAAATGATAACTTTGAAGTCTTTAGTTTTAATTGGGAGTATTTGTTAAATGCAGATCCTAAATTCTGTTCGAAATTATGACTTCCCATGTAAAATACGTGTTGGTTCTGCTAATTAATTCTGCCTAAACTAGCATTATGGAAAGGGGAAATACTGCCTAGAACAGTAGTCATCATCTCAGCTTAATCTAAATATTAGGTTAAAGATGTAAGACCCTAATTAATACCCTCAAGAAATGCCTTGGTAAGATGATGGCTACTGAACAATTGTTTCTGAAAATGAATTAGAAGATGTATTAATCACATCAGGCTATGGCTTTAGGGTGACTTTAAATCAGTCACAGTGTTTCTTTCTCATTATGATCTTACTGATCTTTACCAGATGAACCAAACTTTCACTAAAAGCTTTATCTAATTTTGAAGCCTTATTTTTATACTATGACTAAAGACCAGATTGTAATGGTATTAATTTTGAAAATACATATTGCTTACTCAAAAAGAAGAATAAGGATAGTGTTTTATTTTCAAGCCATGTGTTAGAAACAGAATGTAGCTAATATCATAGTCTGAAAAGTGGGTAATGCAATTGAGGCATCCCCACAATATTTTGCCCCTGCGTTCTTGAAATGAACTCAGTCTTAGCACCACTACCAAGCACTTTCTAGCCTTGGAAGTTTCATGATTTAAATATATTGTTGGATTTAAATACAGGAAAATTAAATAAACAAAAAAAAATCACAGCAAAGTAGACGATGTGAAACACAGCCAAAGCAGCAGATTGCTCTAAATGACAACTAATCTCAAGACAGAAAGAAACTTAGGGTGTACCCCTTATTTACCTCAGTCTGCATTACGGACCTGAGTCTACACTAAGCAAGTCTGTAGGTTCTTGTTCTACTGAAGTGTTAAAGTTATTATGTGGTTGTTGTCCATACGGCACCTAGCAGAACGGGAGATTCTGCTTAGTGATGCCTTACTGATGTCAAAGTAAATATAGTCAGTAACTGCTCTGTCTGAGCTCAAAATAAGTAAACTGTCCGGCACCAGTGTTTGCAGCTTGCTCACCCTTCTTGTGGAAGTGGTAGGAATTACTTTATTTGAGAAGTAATGCAAACAGTCCATGTTAAAGATTATTTCTAAGACCATGCATGAAATCCAGTTCAAATGCAGCAGCATCAATAAACTAGACACATGTAAGAATTTTTCCAAAACAATTTTGCCAAGAAAATAAGTGCTCTTTTTCAAGAGAGTGTGATGGCAGGTGTGTCACACCTTACTTTTCCTCCGGGAGTGTCCCTAATGCCTGGGACCAAAAGAAGGGGGTTATTACGCAGCCAGTAGTTTGCCCTGCATGCAGGGAACTCCCCAGGGAGCTCTAAAGCCAGGTTTTACCTCCTTTAAAGGACCAATGCAAGCGAACCAGAGCAGAATTGGGAATCAGAACTGCAAACTGCTTGGTTCCACAAAATTAGATTACTTCTTGGAATAATTAGTTCTTCCCCAAGATCATCTTTGCTTGTGATCCGTACCCTTCTCCATTAGCAGAGAACAGAATGTGCAAGATTTTAACTTGTGGTGTATAACTTAGTAAAATATTTATAATTTACTTGAGTAAGTGTAAAACAGACCTATATAATAAACACTATGATATTTGATACACCAACTGACAAGAACTCTTAGCAGAAAAACACAAATATTTAAAACTACTTCCTTCAGTTTGTATCTTCTGGGTATTAGAAAAAACACAGATGTATACTAATGGTAAATTTAAAAGCAACTGAATGCATGACTCATCACTGTATACCCCCTGAGCATTCCCGGGTTAAAGGATGGCTATCATTTGATTTAAAATGTATGCAAAACTCTTTGCATTTGCATTCCTTTCAGTCAAGTGCCTTGTCATTGGCCATCCCGGCTATTTGTCAGCAAATTCAAAATAAAGAGATTCTACATTCTTAGTCACTTGTTTACAAGTATTTTACGTTCTTTGCTGGAAAGCACAGGGAGGATGAAAAATGCTAAGAGCTTGCCATTATCACTGTTAATTTCTTTGCTAACCCTTCAGAGGCCTGCCTGCAAAAATACGTATAAAGTTGTGACTCATGCAAGCCCAGGAAATTTTTTTATTGTTTCACTGTAATGCTTGTTATTGAAAAAAACAGGGTTGGTGTCCCCTGGTAAGATAGTGAAATCCCACCTCTTCAGCTGAGTGCGAGAATCTGCACAACTGTTGCAGATGAAGACGGGGAACATAAAAGAATCAGTTCTGGCCAGTGAAGAGATCCATTTCAACCCTACTGCTAGCATCCCAGTAACAAGTGTGTGGGTCAGGTACCACGTAGATGGGCTATGCATTAGCCTCCCACCTGAGTTCATACCTACTGAGTTCATAGGCTATGCATACCTCCCACCCAAGTCCAAACTAAAATCCATACACAACTTGCCTGAAGCAAGCACTGTGAATAGAGCCACAAGAGTGAGTGAATGATAGTACCAGTTTGTATGTTGGGGAATGACCGTGACTCTTTTGGGGCAGGAAAAGAGGGTAGTTTTGCTACCTGGCTGTGACAGTGAGGAGAAAGGAGAGGATTTAACAGTGCAGCATTTGTGCTGGTTTAGCTACACTATAAATGATAGAGGTATTAGTGAAGGCTCCTGGCAACCATCAGTGCAGAGCAGGTGCAGAAGGCAGATAAAACACTAATAAGGGACGGTAGCTGGCTGCCCAGTGGCTTCCACACTGCCAAAGCTGCACCGGTGCTCGCAGTGCTGCTGTGCTGGAAGGAGGAAGAGCAGGGAGGTGGCCTGGTCTCTCCAGATTGCATGGGAGGAAGAGTTATGGCAGAGGGAAATACTGCAGCGGAGGATGAGTTCTGAGGTGATGACAAAGTAAGAAATGCAGACTGAAGCAGGGGCCTCCTGCTGCAAAGAAGGAAAAAAATGCAGAGGAAGGATTGCTACCCTAGGTCCAGGACTTCAGGGCAGGATGAGGGAGGGAAGGAGAAACACGGCAAGGCCACTTGTTACCCCCTAGCGTGAGCTGGGAGGGGAAGGGTAGCTGTTCCCTGGTGGGTGTGAAGGGAAAGGGTGGGGAAGGAGGAAGCTCCTGGGGGAGAACTGGTGGGCAGTGGGGCGAGAGGGATGGTGGGCCAAGGGCTGGGGAGCACCGGCAGGCAATGGGGTGGTGAGGCTGGATGGCAATGGGGAGGAGGGCTCTTTGGGGCACAGCAGCCAGGTGGGTGCAGAGTGAGATGTGCTGGGGGGCAAGGCAAAGTCCTTGGGGCAGGAGATGTGTCGGACGATGAGGGTACGGTGCTGGGCGGCCGGCGGGGGCCGGGGCTGCAGGGCAGGGTGTGCCCGGCATGTTTGGGGGGCGGACGGGAGGGGGTGGAAGGGAAGATCCCGGGTCCTGTACCTG